>NC_058057.1:28702041-28724541 GCF_020085105.1 Siniperca chuatsi
TAAAATTCTAACTTGTTCATCATGTCTGCTCTTTCTTTTAACTTTAAGTATCCAGTTTACATTTTGTGTACATAAAGTTTATTATTTTTTCCTTTCTAAAACTTTATAGACCAAAATAAATTTCTTTTACATTTATCATAACAATAGTGTGAAAACAATAAATAAATAAATAGAAGGTACAATTAAGTCTTATTTATGGAAATTAAAAAAGGAAAGAAGACAAAAACTGAAACAAGATTAAATTTCAAATGATTTAAAAATATTATAAAATATAAATAAAAATATAATAAATATTTTAGAGAGATTTTAAGGAGTTCAGTAAAAATGGAAAAAAGCAAACATTTAGTTTCACATGTCATCACATCTTTTAACAGGTTTCAGTTGTGCTGTTATTGCTAAAAATTACATATAGAAACATTTTGCAATAAAATTAGAACTTTTTATTTTTACTGACAACAATATTAGTGAAAGACAAACAGTAGCGTTTATGTCATGTAGAATTTTAAATGTATTTCTTGAGCCTTAGTAGTAGTAGTAGTAGTAGTAGTAGTAGCAGTAAGTATTAGTAGTACCTGTATTCTTCTTATTATAATTATTATAAAATGTCTTTAACGTCTCTGTTTCTGTCAGAAGTCCAGAAAGACGCTTCGTCTCTGGATCCGGACTTTTCTGGATCTCTGTCAGACTCTCAACAAAAGACCATCTTCCCTTCGTACCACCGTGAACCGAGCTACTTCGAGATCCCCACCAAGGACTTCCATCACCCCAAAACCTCGGGGGCGGAGCTTCACGAGATCCCCACCAAGGACACGGACATGCCTCCAGCCCCGCCCTCCCCTCCCACCCCGACCCCGCCCGTTGTTCAGAGTCACGCCTCCTTCACCATCGAGTTTGACGACTGCATGCCCGGTAAGATCAAGATCAAAGACCACGTCACCAAGTTCTCCACCCGCCAGAGGAAGCAGCAGGCTTCCAAAACCCCCATCACAACAGCCACGCCCGCTGAGGTGATGTCAGCAGAGAGCAAGGTGGCTGATTGGCTGGTCCACAGTGATGTCACCATGATGAGAAGACGTCCAATGTGTGAAGATGTTTACAGCACAAAGAGTGACCTCGCCATGAACATCAAGACCCTCAAAGGTCAGAATCTTACCTGGTCTCATTAAAGTACCATCCCATGTTTTTAATGTTTGAGAATTAACTAATTTTGTTTATTAGATTGATTTCCTTGGTCAGATTTCCATCAAAGATCTTCCTGCTCTCCAAACAAACTTTGCACGTTTAGCGCCACTACTGGTAAGAATACATAAATCATCGGGATGTTGTTTGTTTATAATGTGGCTGTAATGAACAGTGCAGTCCATAGGGGACACTAGCAGGACTTTACACTGTTAGGCTCTACACATGATCAGTGGCAGAATCACCTGCGCTGGTGTAATCCATTGTTTTCTTCTGGCAGCGCTACCTTGCAGGGCGTTGTGCAGGGCTCAAGATTTTACAGGTCAACGCTGCAGCTTTGATATTGTTTGTTGGTGACCAATGAGACGACAGCTGTCACGTAACCTGAAAGCAACCGGTGATGAACAATACCCAAACCCTTCTTGATGGTCTGGTTCTTACCCATATGTTGGTGATGTAAAGCTAAGCTACACTTTGCGGTGAGCGCAGCTTTTACCAATCAACATGTGTAGAGACCCTTAGTCTGATTTGTTTAAAGGAAATATTTTTTGTATGATATCCATCTGTTTAATGTTAATTCTGTTAAACTTTTATTTATTCATTATATAAATTATTATATTGACTGCTTGTGTTTTAAAAGGGAACATGCAGGATCTAACCAGACAACCAGAGAACCAAAACAAAGAGCTGAAAGCTGCTCAGAGCAGGTCTGGACTGTTGTTTCTCAGTGGGATCAGCAGGACTAACAATACTTCACTTCACAGGGACTCATCTGATATTCATATCAAACGTATTGATTACAGGAGGTTTTATGTTTTTATTCTTGTTGTCAGGTCACCATCATGAGGATGGAACCCAGAGTGACTCAGAAGACCCGGTTCTCAAAGGAAGGAGGAGTAAATCCCACCACTCTGTCCAGTCTCACGACTCCATCCAGTCACAGCAGTCTGAGGTGTTGCAGCAGACGGTTCAATCAGGTCAGTCTATCCACCGCCAGCCGCCTGCTCCAACACAGAAGCTCCACCAGCCACTGCAGTACTCTCCACCTGCATTGGCCCCAGCCTCACCTGTGGCCCCCGAGCGGCCCCTGTCCCAGAGTCCTCCTCAGGCTCAGTCCCCCACCACAGAAACACCCAAGCAGGGCCCCCCAGAGCACCTCACCCAGCAGGCCTTCATCATTGAGTTCTTCGACGACCACCCACGCAAAAAGCGCTCACAGTCTTTCACGCACAATCCCGCTCAAGCTGACTCGTACTCTGCCCTGAAGGCCAAGCTGGAGCGGCGGAAAGGCGGCGAGAGGCCAGCATCTGTACACGGCCACATCCCTCCCACCCAGCAGGTGACTGTTCCTCTGAAGGGTCAGGGCCACAGTGGCCCCCAGAGGTCAAGCTCTCTGAAGAGGGAGAAGACGGAGGGGGAGGTTGCCTCCTCTGGTTCCTCCTCTCGCTCCTCCTCAAGTATCATCATCAGACCCTTCGGGAGTGTCGGGAAGAAGTCCAAGCTCGCCCAGGAGTTTGCTGCTGAATTCCTGAAGGATTCTGGTCAGCAGGATTCCTCCCCAACAAGGGACAAGATGTCCCCTCCCCCGATGTCTGCACCGCCGGTGATGGTGTCACCTCCTCATGCAAGAATTCCCTCCCCCCAAGAACCTCCAGCACCTTCCTCAGTGTCCTACCCCACCTCCCCCTTACAGCCTCCAGCAGTCTCAAAATCCTCAATCCCCACCAACACTGCTGGCCTGACTGCCTCTCCGGTCCACTCCTCTGGGCCTCCCATGTCCCCCATGCTGCCCCTGAGCATCCGTGCAGGAGACCCGAAATGTTCCCATAGGATGATGAGGAACGAGGAGGACGACAGCCTGAGTGATGCCGGGACCTACACCATCGAGACGGAGTCGCAGGACAAAGAGGTGGAGGAGGCTCGCAACATGATCGATCAGGTGAACTCACAGTGACCATAAAGTACGACCCTGACTGTTTTTAGCTAGTGATCCTGCACAGATTATTGTGTGAAGCAGCATTCATGGTTCAAACTGATGATGAAAAACTTCTGTTTAGAGTTATGAGCAGCGGTGGGTAGAGAGAATCTTTACTTGTGTAAAAGTGCAACAACTTCCTGAGAAATTTCTCCAGTCAGTGTAACAGTGGCCGAAATAGAAAACTCACGTAAAACTGCACTTCGTCAATAAACCGGTAAAGGTTGCTTTGCATTGAGAGAGAGGGACAACAGATTATTATTATTATTTTCTGTCAGAAATTCCCAAGTATGGAGGTATTACAGTTGAAGCTGCTGTTGTTCTATTGTTACGGACGTGGCACTTAGCTACTTGATCTGCATGTGCTGTGTTCCTTTTACTGTTGCAACAGTGCTTGCTTTTCAGTGTCAGTGTTATAACATATCTGAGAACTGGAAGTATTTTCATATGAGACATGCTTAAGTGTGTTTTAAATCACTTTAGGGATGCATGAAACCTCTTGTCCTTCTTGTTCCTTTCTGTTGCTGTGATCCTGCCCCCCCTCCTCATGCATGCCCTGTGCTTTGACAGGTGTTTGGTGTCCTCGACTCTCCAGAGTACAGTGGTGTGAACACAGGAGTGTATAGACCTGTAATAAATGATGGCAAGGATGAGCAAGCTAACCTGCCTAGCGATGGTAGCACTGTGGACCCGTTGCATGGCTTTATCCCAGCTGCTATCAGCAGCCCCCCAACAGGCCCCATACAGGTAAAAACCACTGGAAAACTGAATCAGAACCTGGAAAAACACCTCTGTAGCATGTTCTGATCGCAGTGCATGCAGACTAGTTTTGGTATTCCCTCAATTTCTCCTGTTACATATTTTACTCTGTCAAGTCTTGTTGAACTCTTTGGTCCCACATTTCTGTTGTGTGGTAATGTCGTTCATCATGTTGTTTCATTGTCTAGGTTCCACCTGCTCATGCAGCAGGTCTGGAAGGACCCAAATGGGTTTCCCGTTGGGCCAGTCTGGCAGACAGCTATGCTGAACCTGGTTCCACTCCACCTCAAGGAGAATGTCTGGAAGGTGCCGTTGAAATTCTGTCTGTGCAGTTTGCCAGAAAATTATATAAACATAATGTGTTAAGTGCTGGGTATCAAACCCACACACTTTTTCACCCAATTTCCACCTTATATTAACATACGATCTGTATCTGAATACATTATCTGGATTATGACATCTGATCACAGGCCTCTGCATTTATACCTGATATTAATAAGTGATCTTGTCAATTTTGCCTGAATTGCAGTAGGACCACCTAATGTGTTCTGGCTAATCTAATCGCATCCTGATTTCAGTGTTCTGTGTGCAATTGCACCTGAATTAACATTAGTACTTCCCGATACAGGTAAGACATCCAGATACATATCACATAACGAGAGTAACGTTAGATTTGTGTCCTAAGCAGTGAGTAAGAAATACAAAGGACGTTTCAGAAAAATGTGTTTCTTCTCAGCAAATTCGACACTGAAAAGGTTTTGCATGATACCCCACATGGTCAATGTTAGAAAGCAGATCATTTGGACTCGTATGATTTTATGTTTTGGAATGGGAAAGTTGTAGCACATCAGTTGAGGTTTGGGCCTTAAAACATCTATTTTGGAAAAATAACACAAATGAAGTATAAAACATTTATAAGAAAAATTGAGATAAGTTGAATTGTTTTTTGTAGATTTGCGCCTCATGGGCCGGTCGATGGGAAATTACAGTTACGAGAACTCTGAGTCGGAGTCCAGCCACAGCTCCAGGACAAGAAGGCTGCTGCCCCAGGTGCCTCCAGAAAAGCTGGATAGTGTTCCCCCAAGTATCCTGATTCGCCATGAACCTTACCAAGGCCAGGAACTTCTAGACAGAGACTCCGGTCCTCCCCGCCAACAGGACTCCACACAGTGCCTTTCTGTTCAGGATGATGTGGACCCAGACAGTCTGAGTGACGCCAGTCGCTCAGATGACGGACCTGTTCTGGACAAAACAAAGAAGAATCAGGCCAGGACTGGATCTCTGTCTCCAGGGGGCGCTGGTCCTAAGTTCAAGGGTTCAGAGAAAGTATCTCCCTCCACCAAATCCACCTCCTTCTATATTGGTTCCGAAGACAGTCCAAGCAAACCTGACCAGGCCCAGAGCCCGGTACAATCTGAGAGGACACGCGACCCCCCAGCAAAAACTCCGCCTACCACCGTCCTGATCCGACACCTGAGCGGACATGAACCCAAGAGGACAGGTGTCAAACCCAACAGCTCTGCTCCAAACCTCCAAACACAGGACAAGGATTCAGTCCCCACTAAAGACATCTGCATATCATCCATTGTCCGGCAGGAGAGCTTCACCAAGGAACGGCCCAGCAACACCGTCCAGATGAAGAAGCTTCCCCATATCTCCAGCCATCCGTCCATCAGAGATATGGAGCAGAGGAGGGAGAACATCCAGGACACACAGTCCTTCCTTCAGGAGACTGAGGGAACTCTGTCCTCTCTGGACACCAAGTTCCCCTCATCTGGCTCCGGTCATAGTTCAAAGAAAGGAGGCTCCTCCACCCACATGGACGACTCCCTTTCTGGTGAGTCGGACGTGGACACAGCGAGCACCGTGAGCCAGGTGAGTAGCAAAAATGCTCCAGTCAGCTCTGCTTCAAAAAAGCGTCCCGCCATCAGCAGCCTCCAAAAGGAGAAGTCCTCTTCCAGCCCATCCATCCAAGACAAGGGACGGCAACTCACTGCCCGTGAACGGCTTTCTGAGAAACGACGAAACCAGGTGACAACAGATGCATCAAGCAAGGCAGAGGCAGCAAAGCGCTTCCAGATGCGACGTAGTGCAGGCAACCGCGGATCTCTGGATCTATCAGAGGGACAGCAGGGTTCTGGTCCACACTGGACCGAAACAACATCATCTGACCATGAAATTTCCCGTCCATCCAGCCGTAGCAAGAAACTCATCACCCCTCTTCAGAAAGAAGACAATGGAAAGACGCCCAAAACAGCAAGTCAGCAGGTTCTGACACGTTCCAACAGCCTGTCAGCACCACGGCCAACCCGGGCATCCATGCTTCGTCGAGCACGCCTGGGTGAGGCCTCAGATAATGAAGGTGCTGAGACTGACCGAGGCTCCCAGAATTCTGACCATATCACTGCACCGGCCAAAGTGTCTGCAGAGGGTAAGAAGCTGTCCAGGCTGGACATCTTAGCGATGCCCAGGAAGAGGACCGGCTCCTTCACAGCTCCCAGCGACAACGAGACGCCCTCCACAGGCCGGTCCGGTTTCTCTAATCGGAACTCTGAGTCTGTTGTCACTACCAGGAAGACATCTGTGGGCGACGCCCGCCAGGCAGCTAGCAAAGGGGGTGGAGCGCTGGGTAAGCAACCACTGACTCGTACCCGGTCCAGCGGAGCCAAGTACCCCAGCACTGGTGAGTCCTGTCCAGATTTGTGTTTTCAAATGTAGACGTAAATACTCTTTCTTTTTTGTCGTACAGTATCTTTTCCATGCGTTTCACCTGCTTCTATTATTTATCATACTTTTACACCAGCTAATTGTTGGTCTTTAACTTAGCGTTGCCGCTTTCAAAATTAGCAAATTTAGCTTGTTATCACATACGTGAGTTTCAGCACCAAAAAAAAAAAAAACTTTTCGATACCTTAAGAGCAACACACACCTGCACCCATTGTTTTCTATGTAAGCCTGCACACCGGTGGCATTGTGGGTTTATGTGTTCCACGTGCACATTGGCTTTTCAGAAAGCAGCCATATTTGCTCTCTGGAACAGCACATCCCGGCTGCTTTACCTTGACTTTTACGTCTGTCTGTATGACACGTTTGTCTAGCAAAGTCTAAACCTGGAGAAATTATTATTTAATTCAGGAACTATTTGATCAAAGCATAAGTCAACAAGATAGTCAATCTAGCCAGACAGATACTCAGTGCTACGAACACATTTCATTAGGTAAAAAAGTAATGACTCTCAATAGCCAGCCCTAATCCTTTTGAATTGCCAATTTTCTTCCAAATTTTAATTCCCTCTGATGAACATACTTTGTATTTTTTATGCAGTAAATTTACTCTCCACCACTGACAGGACAACAGCTAAACACAGATCATTCAACACAATACTTAACTACATTAAAGATTCATTCAAACCAGGCTTTGTTTTAGTATTCTGTTGGTGGAAGTCTGCCCTTTTACTATCATTGTGTATCACGTCAGATTTCTGTCCCTGGTGAGTTACTGCCACTGGAGTCTGCTGCTGTTACCATGGAAACACAACTTCACAGCATCGTTCTCTGTCATGTCTGGAATTAAGATGTGCCTCAACGCATAAATCCATGTCCTGGCTGTAACTGAGGGCAAATGCCAAAGCAATATTATGACATTGTGGATTCTTTGTACTAAATTCTCTGTCAGTGCTTTGAACAATCTTGAGCCTCAGCAGCCGTTGCTATGGAGATGCCTCGATCCAGAGCTGTGACATCAGAGTATCACAACAAAATTCTGTTTATGTAGCAATATGTAGCAATGCTCTCTGGGACTTGTAGTTGACTTCTTTCCTAAAGTTGTTTTGTTGTCTTTGATGTTTGATTTTTATTTAATGAAGCTGAATGTTTTCTAACCCTAACCCTTCAGTAAAATTTATCTAAATCGAATATTTACAGGTTCCCGTCGCAGACAGAAGGGCTCAGACTTCTCCTCATCTTCTGAGGAAGAATACGAGATTAATGCCGTGACTCCCAAACCCAAACGCTCCTCCCATCCCACCACATCCGCCCAGACACCACGCCACCGGACAGCTGCCACCCGATCCAAGTCTGTCTCCCTGGAGACGGAGGAGGACGAGGACCAGAACGAGGTCGACCCCTACCAGAACTGGTCCACGCACAGCGCTGAGATCGCCAAGTAAAAAAACAATGAAATATATATAATTACCTTTAATTCATAGAGTAACCAAACTCATATCTGTCTGTTGGCTATTGGTTGGTCTTTCTTTTAACGGTGGGTCCAAACCTACATGTTGATCCTTTCTTTGTGCAGGCTCAGTCAGGACCTGGCCAAAGATCTGGCCATCCTGGCGAAGGAAATCCACGACGTTGCCGGGGACGGAGACTCGCCAAGCTCCGGCATGGGCACCACCACCTCACCCAGTTCGCTGCCCAACACACCGGCCTCCACCATCTCTGCCAGGGAGGAGGTGGGCAACGCTGCGAACCATCAAACATCCCCCACGCCACCATAACCACCACACATACCACAGCTTCCAGAACTGGGAACACACAACAGTTATAACCTTGGTTATAACAGTGATTTGTCCATGAACAATGATTTTCAAAATGGTGGACATTCTGAACTGGTCTGTGACCACCAGGCCAAGTTAGCAAAGGCATTTGGTTGGTGTTATCTTGTAGTGTGCAAGAGTTTAGCATTAAAATCTCTTCTCTCCTTCACAATGGCGCAACATGCTTCATTTTTTAAAGTTGGAGTTTGGAGAAATCTGTGTGATCCTGCAGTTTGACCTGACACCATCAGAAATCTAAACAGAGGCGACTGTAATCTGCAAAAGTCAGTCAGTAACTGTGTGGCGCCAAGTCGACTCTTATTTTAAAGTTCTTGCAGTGTGTTCCCAGTTTAAATGAGAGAAATTTGTTGTTTTATATACTAGGTGTTGTAGTTTTGTCTATCATCTCTATCAATTATGACACCCAGAGTTTCAAGCCATCAAAAGTGTGCTAGGAGGAAAAGTTCAAAGCCCTGTTTTCTGCAGTTGAGTTCCAGGTTGCAGGTTGTTTGACAGGAGCTTTATCACGCTTTGGATTCTCATGATTCATTTCTCTGTTCTGCTGCACAGAAGCCATCTTATCCATACTTACGTGGCGTTCGACCATCTCAGGTGTCTAACTCTGACTCATCACTCCTCCTGCCCTGTAATTGGTTCCCCTCCTCCACCATCCTGCCCTCCATTCACTGATCCTAACACTCCCCTCTCATCAGTGTTGGATTGTTCTGAAGCACATTTGATTTTTTTAATTTTGAGATTTGTCTGATTAAGTGGTCCGGTACGGAAGATTATTAACGACAAAACTACTGAGTTAGCACAAAACAAATCCCTGCTGGAATCAGTCTGCAAGATCAGTTGTACTAGTATAAGAACCCAACCTAACCCACATCTACCCTACTCTACCTGACCCAACCCAACTCTACCCTACCTTTAATATTTTTATTTTAACATTTGTCGGATTTAGTGACTGTTGGTGTTGTATTTACAACAACTACTATTACAACTACTGGTTCAGCACAAAATAAATCCAAACTGGAGTCAGTCTTCAGGGTTGAGGTTTTGAATGCTGCTACAAACAAGGGTACAAGTAACATCCCTGTAACATCTGTCATAACACAATACCAGCTATTAATGTAATCAGATTAATGGGTTGGGCTCTACCTGTGAGCCAGTAAGAAAAGAGTATTTTATACGGCCACGGTAATGGGTCTTCAAAATCTGTCCCTCCTCGCTCTCAGATCTTTATTTTCAGACTGATTGCTGCTCAGATTTGTTTTGTGCTTTCTCAGTAGTTTTGCCATTAATACATTTCCATTGCCCTGTACCATTAATGAACTGGTTTTAATGGTTTTGGGACAGTTCATGGAGATGTAGCTGGTGACCAGTAGGATCCTCCTGCACTCCTGCGTCTCCCTGTTGTTGTTAACATGCTGTATCCCAGCAGTACTAAAATTCACTGCATACACTGTTGCCCCCCACCATCGCAGCTGCATGTTGACTTGGTGCATGCGTTCACGGGGCACCGCCATCACCGGCCAGCTGTTCGCTGGTTTGATGACAAATATTCAGTGGTTGGATCACCGGAGCCAGACTCCCTCTACTCTCTTTCCAGCTGGTCCAACATATCCCTGAGGCCAGTTTAAACTACCAGAAGGTTCCTCCAGGTTCTGCTGCCGTCTCGGACCTGGATGCAAACATGAATGAGCCAGAGCCCGGTTCTAAGCAACGCCGTCCGTGGAACCGCGAAGAGGTCACTGTCTAATCCCACTGAGGCTACGTTCACACTGCAGCTCAGTGTGTCTGGAGTCAGTCACTGTGAACAGTTTTAGATCTGCCAATGTGGATGAAGGCCTGCATTTACTGATTATTTTGTCAAGTGATCAATATGTTAACTATTATTTCAATTAATTTTACAAATGCAAATAACCATTTACCCCCAAAAACGTCCTAAATGACATAACGGCTGAAATTCTTTTAAAACTTCTCACTTAGTCCGAACAAATGCCACAAAACTGAAAGCATTTGATTTTTAATGATATGAAACAAAACAGATAAGTGAAGGTGGAACAGTGTTTAGTTAAAGATGAAAGTTTTATTTCATAACTTTTATTTTTTTCTCACAACTAGCTGATTTATCAGTTTAGCTCCTTTCACTGCAAACTACCTGATTAGAAAGCTAACGAGTGTTTCAGTAAAACTGACTCCAATTGCTTGTCAATAGTACAAATGTCTCTTGAACAATCTGCGTTAAATTATTGTCCAGTTAACTTCCTGAATTGTGGAAAGTTAGAATGTTCCCAGCTTGCTAGCTTCTTCACCTGTTAGTACAATATTTCGTCAACAACTTTTCACGTCGCCAAGTTTCCAACACTTCCTATTTTGTAAAGACAGGTAGGTGAATGCCACGCCACTTTCTGTTGTGACTGGGCGGTAAAGGTTTAGCCTGCTAGTGTCTCCCTGAGGCTGCACTGTTCATTACTGCCGAATATGACATCAAGAATATGACAACATCTTGATAATGTATCTATTCTTAAAGTCTTACCAGTAGTAGAGTTAAAAATGTAAAGTTTGTCCTCACGGTGGCGCTAGACGAAAGATCATTCAGCCCTTAAAATCTAAAGGGAGCAGGAATTTGAGTTTTTTTAAATCTGACTAGTAGTTGTTGAGATATTTGTTTCTGGACCAGTGAGCTGGCTGAGGCCTAGACTAGCACCACCATACTCAGGCCCCGCCCCATAGCACACTTTCAGACCTGAGCCTGCAGTGTGAACATATCCTAACTTCAACAATTTAACAAACTAAACGAGACTGCAACTGCTGCAGTTAGTTTTGGTGTGCTGGGAAATCAGGATGTAAACTGCTGTTTATGTCAGTGTTGATGTCACAGACTCCTGCTTTGAGTTCATCTTGTTCCTTTGTGTCTGAATAAACTCTTTCAGGTGATTCTGGACAACCTGATGCTGAATCCAGTATCTCAGCTGTCTCAGGCCATCCGGGAGAACACAGAGCAGCTGGCCGAAAAAATGAAGTAAGGAAGCTCTTGATTTTACACATTTACACTGTAGCAGTAAATTGAGTCACTATGTTTACATTTACTGCAGCTCTTTGGCTTAGAGGTCTTCAGACAAACCTGAACCTGACGAGCTGACCCGATCAGATCCTGTATGAATATTAGGGCTTTTTAGAAGGATAAAGTGAGCCCAGATATGTGCAGTGTGGAACATTTCTCATTATTGTCGTCAATACAGAACATTTTTAAGTTGAGGCTGCAAATTGCACCTTAAACAATAAAGTGCTAAAATTTCAGGATAAAGTCCAGTTTTTTGGGGGTCAGTTTGTGTTTGGTGGTTCAGGTCTGTGGAAGGGTCCTTTTAGGCTTTGGGTAGTTCGTCAGCTGTGGTTTTATTTTGCGTTCGTATTAACCCTGCAGTGTGTTTGTCTGTTCTTAGGGTTCTGTTTCACAACAAGGCTGGGGTCTGGGAGGAGATCGAGGCGAAGATCAACGCCGAGAATGAAGTCCCCATCCTGAAAACCTCCAACAAGGTTCTTCTGCAAACTCTTAGATTATTATAAATAACACTTAGGATCTGATGTGAGTGCAGCTGGAACTTTCTCTCTTGTTTTCTGTTTGATGTTACAGGAAATTACCTCCATTTTGAAAGAGCTGAGAAGAGTCCAGAGGCAGCTTGAAGGTACAAGCAGATTTAGTTTTACATGTTTTATCTTGTTTGTGTTGACCAAACACGTCCGGACACAGCTTTGAAGTTGTAGGAAGGTGTATTTTGTTCACTTTTATATCTAACCTTATTTAATCAGGACAGTTTTTCACTCATATATAAAATCTCTTTTACAGGATTAAAACAGCTAAGATAGTAACAGCACATAGAAAATAAAACACAATTTTGTTTTTTTCTGCATAATATGGGGCATAAAAGAAAGACAATTATCGATTACAAACCCAGGATATTTGTACACAGAGGCCGACACAGTGTTTGCTTCCTGAAAGGTAGTGACAGGTGGAAGGTCCGATTTTTTTTCCCATATTGATTTAGTTTTTTCAGCATTTAAACTGAGTTTTAAATCATTTAGTCTTTGTTTAACAACAGTAAAACCAGGCTGTAAATTACAATGACTTTTCTGAGAAGGTGCAGAACAGTAAATAACAGTGTCATCGGCATAAAAGTGTAAGTGTTTATCTGTGGAACATCCAAACTAAGACTAATGTGAATATTTTTAGAACAGAACACTTGCTGTTCTGCCTGAGAAATAGTTCACAAACTACAGAACAGCTTCAGCAGAAAGACCAGAACTTTCAATTTTGCATGTATCAAAAGCATTAGACAGATCAATAAATGGAGTTGAACAGTGGTGCCCTTTATCCAGAATCAGTGATAAGGCTAGGCTAGCAGTTTCCCCTCCTTCCACTCTTTGAGCTAAGCTAGGATAAACATGTCCTAGACCTATCGCTGTACTGGACCTTTTGTGTTTTGTGTAACAAGTAGTTTTAACCTTGTTTTTCCTTTTTATGTTACTGGTGTCTATCATTTAATGTATCTCTGTAAATATTATAAAGTCTAAGACTTAATTTAGTTTGACCCGGTGTGTTCATTAATGTCCTCTTGTTCTTGCCGTAGTTATAAACACCATCGTGGAGCCCGGTGGGAGTCTGCAGACTGCAGCCGTCGGGACGCCGTCTCTCAGTCAGACTCGACCATCCTCAAGAGAGAAGAAACCCGCCTCCAAACCCAGAGGCGCCCCCCCGACCTCCAACGCCAATGAAAGCACCAAAAGACCACCTCGTGGACCTGACGGGGCCCACTACATGGCCTGAACAGGCCACCGTAGCACCTCTGGATAGTAACTGTGTTTCCACACCGCTTGCAGCCACATCGCCCTGCCTCTGTCCAACGATCAGTCTGACCCTGATGATTACCGGTTGTAGCGCCCAGAGAGCCTCCTCTTCTTTTGCATTCTAGATGAGCTCACAGAGATCAACTTTTACTGTGTAGTTGGCAGTTTGAATAGGGCAAGAAAACCATTATGTGATGTTTTCCAGAGAAAAGGTGGCAGTCGTAGGTTTATCAGCAGGTCTTGTAAAGACGAACTTCTGGTCTACCTCTAACTCGTCAGCGGTCATCCATCATGGCTGTGGGGTTGTTGCTGTGGTATTTGCGATGCTTCTGCAAAAGCTCTATAAGCCGTGTCCTCTTTTAGGGGGCCGCCTCTTTCAAAGTCTTCATTTTGAGTGTGAATTTGTCTCAACGATTCAACAAAGTCTGTTTCGAATCCAAAGAGTCCTCAGTGTCCCACAATTCATTGCACGCCAGTCACATTTATGCCGTGTCCCAATTCCACACTACATACCAATAGTATATATGTACATTAATGTCATAGCACATGGTTTTAGCAATTAGTAGACAAGAAATCAATGTGCTTTACCATTTTGTACTAACAGAAAATCATGTACTACCAGCACCAATGGATGTTAAACAAACTAGGACTCTTCATAAAATCTAAGTGACAGTGTAATGCTACTGCATATTAGGGCTGGTAATCGTTCAGAATGTTTCAAAAAGTTTCAGTGCCAAAAACAAACTGATGCCTTTTTATATTACTTTGAGAAATATAAACCTGTTTTTCCACAAAAAAACTTTTTTGTTGAACAAAAGAAGCCAAAGTTGTCGAATGTAAAATGTTGTTTAAACACAACCAGCTGCACGAGAACTTTGTCTAAATTAAAATCAGGAACAATCTGATCAAAGAAACAAGTTTTTGATATCCACTGCTGCAGATACAGTAGGGATGGTACCAAAAACAAAATACTGCTGATTAAATTTCACAAAAAGAAAGCGAAATGTTTTGTTTTAGTTTTACAAGATCTTTCTGGAGCTGTCTCCCCATCATTCATGGTTTGTTTAAATGCTTCGCAGCCGTGAGTGCCTGGTCAGACCAGAAAGTACAACAATAACATTTATTTGTGGGTCTTTGCAAAAAAGTTGGACCTAGAAGCTTGGTGACATAGTGACTGTTTGTGTTGTCAGTTGGCAGCCTAACCATTAACTTGCCAACTAGCTAGGAACATGCTAGCGTTAGCCAACAAACTGGACAAAAAGGTCTATCCAAGTGGCTTATGAGCCACTTATCCGAGTCTGTCCTGCTTGGCTGCAGACTAAGCAAAAAAGCCCATATGCTCTTCCTCCTTGCCATGTGTTCCTGCTCGTCCTGAGGGGTCCCAAGGTGTTCCCAGGGCTCTGGAAACCCTCAGGTGAGGGGCCAGACTAGGGGCAGTTCAAAGAACGGATTGAAGTAACCTTGCCCAGACTAGAGTTACCCGGGCCCCTTCCAGGAACCAGTCCTGGGAGGGGAGCTCGCTGGCAAGTGTCTGGTGGCCAGGTCAACCCAAAGAAGCAACATGGAACCACCAACACCCGCAAGGGCCGGAATAGAGATCAGGTGTGCTGCAAATCATGGTGCAGACCTTGGCGTGCTGGACCTTTGCTGCAGAAACTAGTTCTGGGGACAAAAGTTAACTCAGTTACCTTTTAAGTTAAGAGACGTATTTGTACCATCAACCAAGGAGTCTATACTGCAGCAGAGCAGGGTTACATAAAACTGGATGGTGCCACATAGCTGATATGATAACTTGTTCCTTCTTGGACTCTTTGTTTTGGGACAATAATGTACATCAGCAGCACAGTGTGTAGTTAGGAATTGGGACACCGCTGTGGTTTTGATCTCTGAGATTGGCAGTAACTTTGTGGTGAATCTTCAGTAAAATGTCTCATTTGGGAAGCAGGAAAAAAAGTACTTTTGTACTTTTATACAACACATCCTTCTAAAGAGTTGGCCCCTAAAAGGGACACAGAGATTAGCTGCAGCTATTGGCCGGACTCATACCGGTCATAACATTCAGTTAGTTGTTGTTTACTGTTTGATTTCCCTCGAAGAAATGCAGCAGCAGCAGCTGAGGTGTTTCTGTCCGAGGAAAGCTGCTGGTGGTGTGGATGCACTGAAACTGTCCGAAAAAAAATCTCTCATTTTTATCCAGTGATTCAGTCAGTAAGAACAAATGCATTTTGAGTGAAACAATATAACTATGTAGAACTGCTTCTACATCGCACAAGCTAAACAAAATTTAGTCAAAGCTACAAAAGAAGCATCTGCTCGCACCACAGTAGTACGTGGATGATGTGCAAACGTATATTGATAAACTTTGTGCTTTGATAATCTGTTGTTGCGTTGCATTTGAACAGATGATAGATTGTGTTTTTTGCGAAGGTCGTCCCAGTTTTTCTGTCTGTATTTATGAAGAGAAAGTCGTAGCTATCTGCCCATCAGAAGGTCCTGCGCTGCTTCGACGCTTCGGCCTGACAGACAGGAAACAGCCGTCTGAACTTGTCTGTAAAAGTAAAAAAAGATGTAATTTTATATTTTATTGAATGTTCTTTTTCCATCTCGCTGTGATTGTGCGATAACTGTGAAACTGCTTCAGGTTCCTGTAGCTGAATGTTGTGAGTGCTGAATGTCAGAGAGTTTCCTGTGAAATGTCTGAAACGTCCTGCTGGTCCTTAAACACGTCGCTTCTCTGAATCACAATGAATGAAACCCCAGAAACACGACAGTCTGCTCTCTGATCGATTAAACAATGAAATTAGTCAGTTTAGTTTGACATGTTGTGTTGCACTTTAGTGAAAACCTGCTTCTGGTTAATTCTGCCCCAAACCTGATTAGTCAGGACTGACTAACTCAAAAACACGAAGTGCACAGCTTTGTGTTTTATTTGCAGAAGCTTTAGAGGCAGAAATGTTGCCAATGAGTTGATGCCATCAGAAAACTTGCTGGGCAAACAGATGTTTGCATTCACTAAAGAAAAGGAAACTGTAGACGTTCTCTCGTAATTATTATTTAGCATCTTATATTTACCAGAGAAAGACCTCGTAGTTACGAGATGGTTTTCTCATGAGCTGAGGATCCTGTAACTATGAGATGCCAGGTCATGATTATTATGAGAACACACGTAACGCCTGTGAAGCAGCACGATGAAACAAAGCTGCAGCGTCTACAGGTCAGTCTGTTGGAAACAACAACCGTTCTTTGTCCAGAGACACAACGATGAAGTACGTGTCATCATCAAGTGACTTACTGAGGCGGTTTGAACACAGGATCATTCATCGTGGACTGATGTAACTCTCTTTGCTCTGGCATCACTTACAATTGGTCCAAAAGGCAGCAGTATAACTATTAAATGAGCCTTACTGAACTTCCTCTGGACTTTAGAACTTACTAAGATTTCACATGTCGACCGTCTCCGTCCCCTGACTTATATCAAAGGGTGAAGATGAATTTCCTGTTAGAGCCACTAAAAGGTTGGAACATGCTTTATATAATGTTACCTAAATTTGAGAAAACACTAGTGGTCAACTTACTGTGTTTTTCCAGAGCTTTCAGCCACATCTCACAGTCTTCACAGGCCATTCACATCCGAGGCCAGAGAGTCTCCCCTGATATACTAGCACCTGTTATCACATGAGGTCCATACTCGCTGTAGGTCATAATGTGACACCTGAACCAGCTCCATGACAATGAAGCGATGTGGCTGCAAGCGCTGGAAAAAGCCCAGAAACGGACCTTGAGTTAAGATTATTTAGTTTCCAATGTCGAAAAAGCTCGTTAGCTAGATTATTTTTGACCTTCACATTTCTTGTAAAAGCTTCCTCTATAAACATGCTTATTTTAAATTCACTTTCCATCTCAGTTTTAGAAAAGTGCTATATGAATAAAGTATTTACATTTTTCCCTTGAGGGGACGCCACCTGCTCAGCAAAGGGTGGAAGAATAAGGTAAATACCTGTGTAGTGTGTGTGTTTGTGTGTCGAGCTGGACTTTGTGTTTTACGTCCTTCGTGTGTTCAAGCAGCTGTGGCCTCGGTGTGGAGAGAGCTGCACAGCTGTAAGTAGGCTTCAGATGGATATCAGCTTCATCTCTGTGTCCAGGATGTGTTAGCCTAGCTTAGCACAAAGACTGGAAGCAGGGGGAAACTGTTAGCCTAGCTCCATCAAAAGAGAAAAAATCCACCTTTTGTCTGTCTGAAACGTGACTGTGGACAGACAGTACAACAGTGCTGTATGTGAAGTGTTTGGCTGGAGAAACAGGATATTTTAGGCTTTTATTTTGTAAAGTGCATGTTTCCTGTAGCTTGAGGCAGGTGAGAGTTTGACGCTAGTTCACCAAATGTGCACTTTTTCATTTGAACACCTTGTGAAAACAGGTGAAGCTGAGATTCTTTTGGGCTTTATTTTGACGCTCATGGTGTTTTCGTGCTCTGCAGCCATTGAGAATGTATCGATACATCACCTGCCCACAACACAAACCTGATTGGCCGTTGCTGTGATGATGTAACTGCTGCTGCTACAGGTGATTTTTCTGTTGTTACAGTGCATGCAACGGTGAAGCAGACAAGCTGAAGAGACAGGCTGAATAGACGAAGCAAACCAAACTTCATATTTACTCTGTTTCCTGTTTAAAAACCTGTTTTATGCATTTGATCATATGAAGTCTGCAGTCGTGTTTCTAATGGAGTATAATTTATTCAAGTTCAAATGATTTACAGTGATCTGGACTCTTGTGTTCATCATCAACAACGTTTCTTTGTATCACCATGTCATTTGTAATAAACTGATTTCATGCACTCTGATGTTTAATCACATTTAATGCAAAGCAGTTTTCCACAGCAGTAACGTCTCGTGTTTTAACACAAGTATACCAAACTTCAGAATGCCGTCACTCTCTCTGTTATCCTGTACATTTTTATTTGTCCTTCGTTTGTCACGGTTACTCCAGGACAGACATACTGAAGAATGAAATGATGTTGTGTCCCACACAACTCCCCTTTATCAGTCAACAGAATATATATTTTCAGACGCCATTTGTCCTCAGGGACTCTCTAACTTACCCACTGATGATAGTTAACAAAGATGCTCAGAAGACATACAAACTAAAAACGAGTTTTTGTCGACTAAAACCAACAAAAATCAAATGACTAAAATCTGACAAAGTAACAAACATTTTTGTCAAAAGACGAAAACTAAATCAAAATCAGGAGCTAATATTAACTCTGTTTATGAGCCACTCCATGTTTCCCGTACGATACTTTGTACAGCCAGACAAGTTTTCTTCTTTAAACTACAAATTACTTTAAAATATTAAACCTCTTCGTCCTCTTATAAAGTTATTAAGTCCACCACGGAGTCTCAGGGCTTCCATAGATACCAGTTTGACATGAGAACCGTCTCCTGCAGGGACCGGTGGACAGACTGGTGGACAGACTGGTGGACACGCTGGTGAAGAGGCTGGTGAAGAGGCTGGTGGACACAATGAAGAAGAGGGTGGTGGACAGACTGGTGGACACGGTGAAGAAGAGGCTGGTGGACAGACTGGTGGACACGCTGGTGAAGAAGGGGCTGGTGGACAGACTGGTGGACACGCTGGTGAAGAGGCTGGTGGACAGACTGGTGGACATGGTGAAGAAGGGGCTGGTGGACAGACTGGTGGACAGACTGGTGGACACGGTGAAGAAGAGGCTGGTGGACAGACTGGTGGACAGACTGGTGGACACGGTGAAGAAGGGGCTGGTGGACAGACTGGTGGACAGACTGGTGGACACGGTGAAGAAGAGGCTGGTGGACAGACTGCTGGACACGCTGGTGAAGAGGCTGGTGGACAGACTGGTGGACAGATTGGTGAAGAGGCTGGTGGACAGACTGCTGGACACGGTGAAGAAGGGGCTGGTGGACAGACTGGTGGACAGACTGGTGGACACGGTGAAGAAGAGGCTGGTGGACAGACTGCTGGACACGCTGGTGAAGAGGCTGGTGGACAGACTGGTGGACAGATTGGTGAAGAGGCTGGTGGACAGACCAGGTGTCAGGTGTGTCTCTGGTTTCTCTGCTCCTGCTGGAAGCCTCTCTTCATGGTGCAGCTGATGTACAGGAACAATGCCTGCAAAGTAAAGGACACATGGAGGACAGTCTGCAGACCAATCATCAGTCGGCCACTTTGCTGTGACATCAGCAGTGTCCAATCCTGTGGCGTGTAGTTTTTGGGGGGTGGGGTTTAACTGCACCTTTAAAATCCCAGGAAAGATTGTTTAGGATCGAGAGGAAACTCGAGTGTTAAAGGATCAACAAATATCATGAAAACACCAAAGCACTTTTAAATCTTCATGTTCCTGAAGAGTTTTGTCTTAGTTGTTATTTTTGGATGAATAACTTAATGTTTACAGACTGTTCCTTTCAACGCACAATAAGAAGAGATGACTTTAAGGAGAGGAGACACCTGGTGCGTCAGCTGCTGCTGCAGTCTGGCGTGTTACAGGGTTTGTTGTGATGGTGAGTAGATCCAGCAGGGGGCGGTGTGAGCTCAGTCAGCAGGTGAATCATGCAGGTAAACACAGCAGAGCCTGAACAGACGAGCTGTGCAGGTAAATCAGGTACATTAATTATAAATCCTGCTCACTTCACATTCCTGCTGAGCTCTTCCCGAAGCACCCAGTTAGATCCCAGATTGATTTCCTTATTTACAAGAAGCCACTGAGGGTCGTTTATTAAGGACCCCCCTTACCTCTCTGAGGGTCCAGGACCCCCCCCAAATGGCCCTTTATGAAATCAGCTACATAATTAAACTGCTCTGTAATAAATCATATATTTAACTATCTGAAGTATTACAAAGTTCATTTTCCTCATTTTGCTCTGAAGGACCAATAAACAGCTGGTTGCCGGGCAGATCTGTTTACCTTCCAGGCCTCCTCCAACTCTGAACTCCAACGCTCATTCAGGATTGGCTGGACGGCTCGGATAAACTCCGCCCCCACAAACTGCAGACAGACAGAGTCAAGCAGACGTGTTTTACTTCAGCTCTGAAAGAAAACAGAAACATGGCAGACAGGTGATCATCACTGACTTCAGTTACATTCAAGCACTGAGAGATTTGTTTGATAAACACACAGCAGCAGCGCTGCCCGGGTGGAGTTAAATCAAACCAATGAGAAGACAGAAGTTTTGTGTTTCCAGAGAGCCGCCACCTGAGAGTGCATCCAACGTTCAGTCTCTACACAGGAAGCAGTCTGTCCTGTATGCAGACAGGTGGACAGTAAGTGTGAGGACGTCTGACTTTCATACAGGAGACCAGAGTTCACCAGGTGGCTGAGGTCAGAAGTGTGCTCTGCTGCACCTGTAACCACACCCAACAGTGACTTCACCGCAGCCAGGTGACAAGTTAAACCACAAAACTTTTCATTACCTGTAACCAGGATCTTTGACCTGAACACACCTGTTCATCACTGCACAGATATTTTAGAAAGTAAGAAACGTTGTCATTGAGCAGAATCGTCCATCAACACTCCTGTCCTATCAAAACAGACGGTGTCGTCCCTCATTCGTCCAGCAGTGCTCCATCGCAGAAAAGGTTTCAGTCGTAGTCGTCTGGACGCTGTTTTCAGGATCAAGACGTTTCGGCTCCCATCCGGAAGTCTTTCTCAATTGTGAAAATGGTCTGAGAACTCAGAAATTTAAGCTACTCTGTGTTGCTTAAGCCCCGCCCTCAGGAAGGAGTCTACCTGAGTATCTGTTGATTAGATAGTTTCACCTGAAACTGACCTAATTGTTTCCATGATGGCCCAGTAATCAGTAATCAGGCCTATTGTTTTCTGGCTGCACCTCCCTCATCACTGTTAAGTACCTGATTAGCATGTGATTGGCTTGACCACGGTGTTAACACACTGTGGTAAACTTTGGGCAGGTTGAATCTCAGACCACCATTTCTGTTCAAAGAGGGGTTTTCTTTTTTCACAAAAATGGCTTCTTTGACGCCCCGTTCAAACCAACTCTTCTCTCTACTAAGAATCTTCACCTCGCTGTCTTCAAATGTGCGGTTTGTAGCTTTTAGATGCAAATGCACGGCGCTCTGTAATGCTGAGTTAGCGTGTCGTCTGTGCTGATAAAGTCTTTTGTGAAGTGGCTGTTTGGTCTCGCCTGTGTACCGCTCTTTGCAGTTTTCCTCACTGCACTGAATAGAATAAACTACATTGCTCTGTTTCTGTGTGGGTAACTTGTCCTAAAGCAAGGGCTGAAGCAACACAGAGTAGCTTAAATTTCTAGTTCCCGTCCCATTTTTTCACAGTTGAGAATGACTTCCGGATGGGAGCCGAAAGGTCTTGATTCTGAAAACAGCGTCCAGACGACTACGACTGAAACCTTTTCTACTCCTGTCCTATGATAGGGTGGTTTCACCTGCCAATCACCAAATCACCCAGCTTCCTGGGTGGAGTCTCAACACCCCAGGTTTCCTGTTGAGCTAAAAGCAGCAGTGTTTGTCAGACTGACTTTGTAGTATTTTGGCGGGGCGTTGTAGCGGTAGTGCTTCCTGCCCAGATCTAGGATCAGCTGGTCCAGATGCTCGTCCTGGTCGATCCTGGCAACCGTCTTCTCAATGAAGGACATGATCCTGCAGAGACCAGAGGAAATACTGGAACCACAAACCGGAGTGGGACAGCAGGGGGCAAGTCTGTCTCTGTACATACATTTATATGTTTCTATATAACAATAATCTGCCTGAACAGCTGTGGACCGTTTGGGTTGATTTTTATATCAAAGTCAAGTCAGTTTATTCATAAAACACATTTTACAAGATGAAATATCACATTTGTGTTTTGGTCCAGTTTCACATGAAGAGTTAATGATTGTTTATCAGTGTGAAGAGATTAACTTTATACTGAAGCTGCTATTAATTAATGAATCACTTCTACTGGAATATTATATGAAAATGTGCGTGTGTTTACCTGAGTCCATGGGCTCTCAGCTCTCTGCTGGTCCTCAGAGTCTCCAGATCCTCAACGTCTCTGAACATGAAGAAGACGTCTTTACTCTCCGGGTGAGTCTCAAACAGCCTCAAAGAAGAAGAAGACGAAGAGGAGGAGGAGTTAACCTTCACAGTGTTTTGATGTCAGGTGACTTTGATCTGAATGTCGGCCTCATTAGTTCTTCATCACGCT
>NC_058057.1:28729541-28742041 GCF_020085105.1 Siniperca chuatsi
TCCTGATTCACCTCAGACAGACACGTGTTTGTGTTGCACATTCACCGGTCGGTCACCATGACAACACAGCATGAAGACAGACAGACTTTAGTGTCTTCATGTCCTTTAGATTAAAGTTGATGCTGCATATATATATATATATACATATATGTGTGTGTGTGTGTGTGTGTACCAGTGTCCTGTAGCGTCTTCCAGAAGACATTATTTCATATTCTGAATAAGATGTTTTACGAAGTTTCCAAAAACATTTGCTCCTTAAGAACTTTATTTGTGTAGCAGCTTTTGATGCAGAGATGCAGCCAAAAGTGCTTCACAAATCAACGTTAGTGAAAATAAACAGTAACAATAAATTAAACACTTTAACAATATGATAAAACATTAAAAAACACCAATAAAATCAGCAGGAAAAACTGATTTAAATACCAAAGATAAAAATCTAACAAGGTCGGATTTCCACAAATTAAAAACCAAATCAAGTAAATTTGTCTTTAATGTCTCTTTAAAAATACCTGTTTTCTGTTCTAAGATCCATAAAAACACAAAGCTGCAGATTTCTGTTGGAAACATAACGAGGAACCTCTAAAAGACAAAGGGTTCTTGTTGGATCATGAAATAAAAAGAAGTCGCTGATATATGAAGTTATATGAGGTTTTATAAACAAGCTACAATCGGTTCTGCCAGATACAGAAGAGCAGTGTGATGAGCAGGGGGGTCATGTGATCTCCGGCTGCCGCAGCTCTGAATTACCTGTAATCCTTTTAAAGCCCAGAACAACGAGCGCTGCAGTCACCTGAGCGGAGTCAAAACATGAATCAGCATTTTAGCATCATCCTGAGGAGACGTGTCCACAGCTTCACCGGGTCGCTAACATTCAGGTGGTGTTGTTGTGAGACGGATCTGAGCAGCAGAGGTGGAGACATCCTGACAGTGGATCCTACATTTCCCATAATGCACCCGGATATTGTCTTTCATTAGAGCCTCGCTGCCTGGTGAACAGCCACACCTGACGTCACTGTGACATCATCTGATTAACTGTCACTAACACTGGCTGAGGAGGACTGACCCGGACCAGGAACCGGATCTACATGTGGAAATTCTGTGGAATTCTCCTTTAATAACATCCAGCCAGTAAGGAGCCCCTACCACCTACTGACCTCTGACCTCTGCCACTGCAATGAGTGACCTCTGACCTCTGTCACTGCAGTGTGAGTGACCTCTGACCTCTGACCTCTGCCACTGCAGTGTGAGGGACCTCTGACCTCTGACCTCTGCCACTGCAATGAGTGACCTCTGACCTCTGACCTCTGTCACTGCAATGAGTGACCTCTGACCTCTGACCTCTGCCACTGCAGTGTGAGGGACCTCTGACCTCTGTCACTGCAATGAGTGACCTCTGACCTCTGACCTCTGCCACTGCAGTGTGAGGGACCTCTGACCTCTGCCACTGCAATGAGTGACCTCTGACCTCTGACCTCTGTCACTGCAATGAGTGACCTCTGACCTCTGTCACTGCAGTGTGAGGGACCTCTGACCTCTGCCACTGCAATGAGTGACCTCTGACCTCTGACCTCTGTCACTGCAATGAGTGACCTCTGACCTCTGCCACTGCAGTGTGAGTGACCTCTGACCTCTGCCACTGCAATGAGTGACCTCTGATCTCTGACCTCTGTCACTGCAATGAGTGACCTCTGACCTCTGCCACTGCAATGAGTGACCTCTGACCTCTGACCTCTGCCACTGCAGTGTGAGGGACCTCTGACCTCTGACCTCTGCCACTGCAATGAGTGACCTCTGATCTCTGACCTCTGACCTCTGTCACTGCAATGAGTGACCTCTGACCTCTGACCTCTGCCACTGCAGTGTGAGGGACCTCTGACCTCTGCCACTGCAATGAGTGACCTCTGACCTCTGTCACTGCAATGAGTGACCTCTGACCTCTGTCACTGCAGTGTGAGGGACCTCTGACCTCTGCCACTGCAATGAGTGACCTCTGACCTCTGACCTCTGTCACTGCAATGAGTGACCTCTGACCTCTGCCACTGCAGTGTGAGGGACCTCTGACCTCTGCCACTGCAATGAGTGACCTCTGATCTCTGACCTCTGTCACTGCAATGAGTGACCTCTGACCTCTGTCACTGCAATGAGTGACCTCTGACCTCTGCCACTGCAATGAGTGACCTCTGACCTCTGACCTCTGTCACTGCAATGAGTGACCTCTGACCTCTGCCACTGCAATGAGTGACCTCTGACCTCTGACCTCTGTCACTGCAATGAGTGACCTCTGACCTCTGCCACTGCAGTGTGAGGGACCTCTGACCTCTGCCACTGCAATGAGTGACCTCTGACCTCTGACCTCTGCCACTGCAATGAGTGACCTCTGACCTCTGCCACTGCAGTGAGTGAACTCTGACCTCTGACCTCTGCCACTGCAATGAGTGACCTCTGACCTCTGACCTCTGTCACTGCAGTGTGAGTGACCTCTGACCTCTGCCACTGCAGTGTGAGGGACCTCTGACCTCTGACCTCTGCCACTGCAATGAGTGACCTCTGACCTCTGCCACTGCAGTGAGTGACCTCTGACCTCTATCACTGCAGTGAGTGACCTCTGACCTCTGACCTCTGCCACTGCAGTGAGTGACCTCTGACCTCTGCCACTGCAATGAGTGACCTCTGACCTGACCTCTGTCACTGCAGTGTGAGTGACCTCTGACCTCTGCCACTGCAGTGTGAGTGACCTCTGACCTCTGACCTCTGTCACTGCAGTGTGAGTGACCTCTGACCTCTGACCTCTGTCACTGCAGTGAGTGACCTCTGACCTCTGCCACTGCAGTGAGTGACCTCTGACCTCTGACCTCTGTCACTGCAGTGTGAGTGACCTCTGACCTCTGTCACTGCAGTGTGAGTGACCTCTGACCTCTGACCTCTGCAGTGAGTGACCTCTGACCTCTGCCACTGCAGTGTGAGTGACCTCTGACCTCTGACCTGTCTGTTAATGTGGACACCAAACCAGGAGTAAAGGCAGCATGAGGTCACGTCCTGTTTCATAAAGCTGTGGTGATCCGGTTTGATGCGGCCGGCTGCTCAGACTCAGTCTGCAGTCAAATCCATGGAAATGAGCTCAGTCTGCCACAGGTGCATGCTGGGATACATCACATCATCCAAACAACCTGCTGCTCTCTCTGAACCCCTGGAGTCAAACCCTCGGCGCTGACTGTCAGGTACAAATGACTCATCATCACGATAAAAGAATGAGGCAGTTTCAAGTGTCTGACTGAGACATCTTCATGTGTTCACAGATGTTCACCTGCTGTAAAACAGGTATGAGCTGCAGAATCAGGGTCAGTGTCAGTGGGGGTGCCGGGCCCGGGTGATGAGGCCAGCTGCAGACGGGAAGAAACTGAGCTTTTGGTCCTGATAGTTGCCTGGAGGTCTTCACAGAGGGGTTCAAGCGTTAGTTAAAGAACTCCGGAGGTTCTTGAAAGGGCCGAAAGGGGGTCTTAAGCTTGCTTAAATTGTCATTCTTGACAAAGTTCCAGGGTTTCCTAAAAAGGATTCGGGGTTCTTCTTGGGGGACGTCAAGGGTCCTTAAGAGGTTTTCAGAGGTTCCTCAGAGTTTCAGCAGTCCTTGAGAAGGTCGAGTTCGTTCAAGCTTTCCTAAGAGAGATTCAGGGGTTCTGAGTTTCATGGTTTGTTGATAGACCTCTTATGTTCTAAACAGGGTTGCTAAGAGGGGTTCAGGAGTTCTGGACATAGTTTCAGAGTTTCCTTAAAAGTGTTCAGGTTTTCTTGAAAGGACTTGAAGAGTGCTTTGGAGGTTTTCGGGGGTGCCAGACAGACTTTTGGCAGTGCTGGAAAGGGTTTAGTTCTCGAGAGGTTCCAGGAGTTCTTTACAGGGTTTCTTGACATGGTTTCAGGGTTCCCTAAAAATGGTTTAAGGATTTCTATGATAGTTTAGATGTTTTTAGAGGTTCCTCACAAAGTTTCCGTTGAGCCTCGGTTTAGTTTTTGCAAGGTCCCGGGTCTCCAAAAAAGGGTCCAGGTTCAGTTCTTCACAGGGTTCTTGAGAGCGCTTTAAGGGATTCCTAAGGAAGTTTTCAGCGGCTCGAGGCAGAGCTTCAGTAGTCTTTCAGAGGGTCTAGCTCTTGAGAGTTCCAGGTGCTTTTGAAACTATTAAGGGGTCTTTTAAGGATAAGAGGTGCAGTTGTTTTCAGCAGGTGTCAGACTGAAGGTGATTCGTTTGGGATGAGAAATGTAAAAGTTAGACAGGTGCGATTAGATACGATCGGTAAGATAAACCTTTGGAAACTCCTGGATTATTTAACACGATTAACGACCAGTTTTTTTCCACTGGACGTGCCGAGCCCTGAACGCATCACAGCTGACAGACAAACGGCCGTGTCTCCGTGTCAGCTGACGTGTTATTAGATTAATTTAGGAACGTCTTTACTTCCTGTTTCCAACCACAAACTTCTGCTTCACTTCACACACACAAACACTTCAAACATGAACGTTCATCCACAAACTGAACTGAGACCAGATGAGTCTAAACTACTGAACAGGACTACTATTGTATTTATTGGTTGTGTAGCAGCCACAACGAATACATCTGAGAGGCGAGACTGCACACACACACACACACACACACACACACACACACACACACACACCACATGATCATCTGACACACTGATATAATGTCAACAACACATTCATAGCACATCATCACCTCACCAGCATGAATCAGCGTCAGTGACGTCATCATTTAAACAAACAAAAACATTAAAATACAGAGAAGAAGAAGAGTCGACCCACCTGAATGCGGTGATGATGATGATGATGATGATGATGAAGAAAACAATAAGTAACAGTTTAATTGTCAGAGACGTGAAGCTTGTTGGTCCGACAGACGACTCTGCTGCTGCTGCTGCTCAGTTCCTCGCAGTTCAAACTCAGGTGTCTCTTCCTGTGTGTGTGTGTGTGTGTCTGACAGAGTGTGTGTGTGTGTGTGACAGAGTGTGTGTGTGTGAGAGTGTGTGTGTGTGTGTGTGTGTGTGGTTTTGCATGTCACCTGATTTGACTGATTTGGTTTCAGAGTCTTGTCTCAGAAATTGTTTTTTTCAAGGATTCAATTAATTTATTTTCATATGCAATTATATACCATCAGTACATTTCCCTGTCCCTGTCCCTGTCTGTGTCTGTGTCTCTGTCTGTGTCTGTGTCTCTGTCCCTGTCTCTGTCTCTGTCCTGTGTCTCTGTCTGTGTCTCTGTCCCTGTCCGTGTCTGTGTCTGTGTCTCTGTCTGTGTCTGTGTCTCTGTCTCTGTCCCTGTCTCTGTCTCTGTCCTGTGTCCCTGTCCCTGTCTGTGTCTGTGTCTCTGTCTGTGTCTCTGTCCCTGTCTGTCTCTGTCTGTGTCTGTGTCTCTGTCCCTGTCTCTGTCTCTGTCTGTGTCTCTGTCTGTGTCTCTGTCCCTGTCCCTGTCTGTGTCTGTGTCTGTGTCTCTGTCTGTGTCTGTGTCTCTGTCCCTGTCTCTGTCTCTGTCCTGTGTCTCTGTCTGTGTCTCTGTCTGTGTCTCTGTACCTGTCTGTGTCTCTGTCTGTGTCTCTGTCCCTGTCCGTGTCTGTGTCTGTGTCTCTGTCTGTGTCTGTGTCTCTGTCTCTGTCCCTGTCTCTGTCTCTGTCCTGTGTCTCTGTCCCTGTCTGTGTCTGTGTCTCTGTCTGTGTCTCTGTCCCTGTCTGTGTCTGTGTCTCTGTCCCTGTCTCTGTCTCTGTCTGTGTCTCTGTCCCTGTCTGTGTCTCTGTCTGTGTCTGTGTCTCTGTCCCTGTCTCTGTCTCTGTCTCTGTCTCTGTCCTGTGTCTCTGTCCCTGTCTGTGTCTCTGTCTCTGTCTGTGTCTCTGTCTCTGTCCCTGTCTGTGTCTGTGTCTGTGTCTCTGTCCCTGTCTCTGTCCCTGTCCCTGTCCCTGTCCCTGTCTCTGTCCCTGTTCATGTCCCTGTCTCTGTCTGTGTCTCTGTCTCTGTCTCTGTCCCTGTCTCTGTCCCTGTCTCTGTCTGTGTCCCTGTCTGTGTCTGTGTCTGTGTCTCTGTCCCTGTCCCTGTCTCTGTCTGTGTCTCTGTCCCTGTCTGTGTCTGTGTCCCTGTCCGTGTCTGTGTCTGTGTCTCTGTCTCTGTCTGTGTCCCTGTCCGTGTCTGTGTCTCTGTCCCTGTCCCTGTCTGTGTCTCTGTCTCTGTCCCTGTCCCTGTCTCTGTCCCTGTTCATGTCCCTGTCTCTGTCTGTGTCTCTGTCTCTGTCCCTGTCTCTGTCCTGTCCCTGTCCGTGTCTGTGTCTCTGTCCCTGTCCGTGTCTGTGTCTCTGTCCCTGTCTGTGTCTCTGTCCGTGTCTGTGTCTGTGTCTCTGTCTCTGTCCCTGTCTGTGTCTGTGTCTCTGTCTGTGTCCCTGTCCCTGTCTGTGTCTCTGTCTGTGTCTGTGTCTCTGTCCCTGTCTCTGTCCCTGTCTGTGTCTGTGTCTGTGTCTGTGTCTGTGTCTCTGTCCCTGTCTCTGTCCCTGTCTGTGTCTCTGTCCCTGTCCCTGTCTCTGTCTGTGTCTCTGTCCCTGTCTGTGTCTGTGTCCCTGTCCGTGTCTGTGTCTGTGTCTCTGTCTCTGTCTGTGTCTCTGTCCCTGTCCGTGTCTGTGTCTCTGTCCCTGTCTGTGTCTGTGTCTCTGTCTCTGTCTGTGTCTCTGTCCGTGTCTGTGTCTGTGTCTCTGTCTCTGTCCCTGTCTGTGTCTGTGTCTCTGTCTGTGTCTCTGTCCCTGTCCCTGTCTGTGTCTCTGTCTGTGTCTGTGTCTCTGTCCCTGTCTCTGTCCCTGTCTGTGTCTGTGTCTGTGTCCCTGTCTCTGTCCCTGTCTGTGTCTGTGTCTCTGTCTGTGTCTCTGTCTGTGTCTGTGTCTCTGTCCCTGTCTGTGTCTCTGTCTGTGTTCCTGTCTGTGTTCCTGTTCCTGTCTCTGTCTGTGTCTCTGTCTCTGTGTCTCTGTCTCTGTGTCTGTGTCTGTGTCTGTGTCCGTGTCTCTGTCCCTGTCTCTGTCCCTGTTCATGTCCCTGTCTCTGTCTGTGTCTCTGTCCCTGTCTCTGTCCCTGTCTGTGTCTGTGTCTGTGTCTCTGTCCCTGTCTCTGTCCCTGTCTGTGTCTCTGTCCCTGTCCCTGTCTCTGTCTGTGTCTCTGTCCCTGTCTGTGTCTGTGTCCCTGTCCGTGTCTGTGTCTGTGTCTCTGTCTCTGTCTGTGTCTCTGTCCCTGTCCGTGTCTGTGTCCCTGTCCCTGTCTGTGTCTGTGTCTCTGTCTCTGTCTGTGTCTCTGTCCGTGTCTGTGTCTGTGTCTCTGTCTCTGTCCCTGTCTGTGTCTGTGTCTCTGTCTGTGTCTCTGTCCCTGTCCCTGTCTGTGTCTCTGTCTGTGTCTGTGTCTCTGTCCCTGTCTCTGTCCCTGTCTGTGTCTGTGTCTGTGTCCCTGTCTCTGTCCCTGTCTGTGTCTGTGTCTCTGTCTGTGTCTCTGTCTGTGTCTGTGTCTCTGTCCCTGTCTGTGTCTGTGTCTGTGTCTCTGTCTGTGTTCCTGTCTGTGTTCCTGTTCCTGTCTCTGTCTGTGTCTCTGTCTGTGTCTCTGTCTCTGTGTCTCTGTCTGTGTCTGTGTCCGTGTCTCTGTCCCTGTCTCTGTCCCTGTTCATGTCCCTGTCTCTGTCTGTGTCTCTGTTCATGTCCCTGTCTCTGTCTGTGTCTCTGTCTCTGTCCCTGTCTCTGTCCTGTCTCTGTCTGTGTCTCTGTCCCTGTCCCTGTCCCTGTCCCTGTTCATGTCCCTGTCTCTGTCTCTGTCCTGTCTCTGTCCTGTCTCTGTCTGTGTCTCTGTCCCTGTCTCTGTCCCTGTCTGTGTCTGTGTCCCTGTCCGTGTCTGTGTCTCTGTCTCTGTCCCTGTCCGTGTCTGTGTCTGTGTCTCTGTCCCTGTCTGTGTCTGTGTCTCTGTTTCTGTCTGTGTCTCTGTCCCTGTCCGTGTCTGTGTCTGTATCTCTGTCCCTGTCTGTGTCTCTGTCCCTGTCTGCGTCTGTGTCTGTGTCTGTGTCTGTGTCTCTGTCCCTGTCTCTGTCCCTGTCTCTGTCTGTGTCTGTGTCCCTGTCTCTGTCTGTGTCTGTGTCTGTGTCTGTGTCTCTGTCCCTGTCTCTGTCTGTGTCTCTGTCCCTGTCTCTGTCCCTGTCTCTGTCTGTGTCTCTGTCCCTGTCTGTGTCTCTGTCCCTGTCTCTGTCCCTGTCTGTGTCTCTGTCTGTGTCTGTGTCTCTGTCCCTGTCTGTGTCTGTGTCCCTGTCCCTGTCTGTGTCTGTGTCTCTGTCCCTGTCCGTGTCTGTGTCTCTGTCCCTGTCTGTGTCTGTGTCTCCGTCCCTGTCCCTGTCTCTGTCTTTGTCTCTGTCTCTGTCTCTGTCCCTGTCTCTGTCCCTGTCTGTGTCTGTGTCTCTGTCCCTGTCCGTGTCTCTGTCTGTGTCTCTGTCCCTGTCTCTGTCCCTGTCTCTGTCTGTGTCTCTGTCTGTGTCTGTGTCTCTGTCCGTGTCTGTGTCCCTGTCTGTGTCTGTGTCTCTGTCTCTGCCTGTGTCCTTGTCTCTGTCCGTGTCTGTGTCTGTGTCTCTGTCCCTGTCTGTGTCTGTGTCTGTGTCTGTGTCTCTGTCTGTGTCTCTGTGTCTGTGTCTCTGTCTGTGTCTCTGTCCCTGTCTCTGTCTGTGTCTGTGTCTCTGTCTCTGTCTCTCCCTGTCCGTGTCTGTGTCTCTGTCCCTGTCTGTGTCTGTGTCTCTGTCCCTGTCTCTGTCTCTGTCCCTGTCCCTGTCCCTGTCTCTGTCCCTGTTCATGTCCCTGTCTGTGTCTCTGTCTCTGTCCCTGTCTCTGTCCTGTCTCTGTCTGTGTCTGTGTCTCTGTCCCTGTCTCTGTCTGTGTCTGTGTCCCTGTCTGTGTCTGTGTCTGTGTCTCTGTCTCTGCCTGTGTCCGTGTCTCTGTCCGTGTCTGTGTCTGTGTCTCTGTCCCTGTCTCTGTCTGTGTCTCTGTCTCTGTCTCTGTCCCTGTCTCTGTCCGTGTCTCTGTCTGTGTCTCTGTCTCTGTCCCTGTCTCTGTCCGTGTCTCTGTCCCTGTCTCTGTCCCTGTCTGTGTCTCTGTCTGTGTCTCTGTGTCTGTGTCTCTGTCTGTGTCTCTGTCCCTGTCTCTGTCCGTGTCTCTGTCCCTGTCTCTGTCCCTGTCCCTGTCTCTGTCTGTGTCTCTGTCCCTGTTCCTGTTCCTGTCTCTGTCCTGTCTCTGGTCCTGGTCCTGGTCCTGTCCCTTTTATAATGTATATTTTATGTGACCTTCAGTTTATTGTTTATCGGTTCACTCGTTTCTCCACAGGTGAGACAGGTGAGCTGATGTTGTGCAGACGGACACTTCACCCCCCCACACACAGCAGGAGCTCCGCCCCCTCACCACCTGAGCCGTGACCTCTGACCTGATCCGCCTCCGACATCTATTATTGATCACAGCCACATCGATTATTAACAGCTGATCGAGTTACAGAGGAGACGACATCAGTACACCGTGACATCACACACACAGGTGAGAGGTCACCGCTAACCTGTGGAAAGCCATTTGTGCAGGTAACGTCTTTGGGAGATCACGTGGAGCTGTGGCCAATGAGGGACCCTGGTCCCTGTAACGCGCTCCCTTCCTCATGAATATGTACGAGCGCCTTCATTCGGGGTTCCTCATTGGCCACAACCGGAAAAGCCGCGTTAAAACGTCGTGTTTTTGTTTGCGTTAACGTGTAGAAATATTTTATTAAAACTACAAAACTCTACGTGTTATTGCTTTCCATACTAAGCTACAGTCTCTCTGGCTCAGCTCACTTCTGATTGGCTACGAGCTCTGTGATGTCATCAGTACAGCTCAGATACTCTTTATGCAATGGGACTTCTTTGCCCAGAGCTGAGCCTGACAGGCTGAGGACCATCCACATTAAGCTCCACCAATCAGGTGGCTTCAGGTCACAGAAGGTTATTTATAGACTGTGTAAGATGTGAGTGGAGGTCAGTTTAATTTATTAATCATAGTTTAAATGATTCTCTTAATAAACAGCCTGAACCTCCAAATCTTCATCAGGGAGCTGATGTTAATTCACAGTTTGACTTTATTAACGCAGGAAACAAACCTGATGAGTCCACAGGCTCTCATTTTATCACTGCGAGGAAACCATTAGATTATTATTATTATTATAGGAGGAGGAGGAGAGGAGGAGGAGGAGGAGGAGGAGAGAGGAGGAGGAGGAGGAGGAGGAGGAGGAGGAGGAGGAGGAGGAGGAGGAGGAGGGAGGAGGAGGAGGAGAGGAGGAGGGGAGGAGGAGGAGGAGGAGGAGGAGGAGGAGGAGGAGGAGGAGGAGAGGAGGAGGAGGAGGAGGAGGAGGAGGGAGAGGAGAGGAGGAGGAGGAGGAGGAGGAGAGGAGGAGGAGGAGGAGGAGGAGGAGAGGGAGGAGGAGGAGGAGGAGGAGGAGGAGGAGGAGGAGGAGGAGGGGAGGAGAGGGGAGGAGGAGGGAGAGGAGAGGAGGAGGAGGAGGAGGAGGAGGAGGAGGAGGAGGAGGAGGAGGAGGAGGAGGAGGAGGAGGAGGAGGAGGAGGAGGAGGAGGAGGAGAGAGGAGGAGGAGAGAGAGGAGGAGGAGGAGGAGGAGGAGGAGGAGGAGGAGGAGGAGGAGGAGGAGGAGGAGGAGGAGGAGGGAGGAGGAGGAGGAGGAGGAGGAGAGAGGGAGGAGGAGGAGGAGGGAGGAGGAGGAGGAGGAGGAGGAGGAGAGAGGAGGAGGAGGAGGAGGAGGAGGAGGAGGAGGAGGAGGAGGAGGAGGAGGAGGAGGAGGAGGGAGGAGGAGGAGGAGGAGGAGGGAGGAGGAGGAGGAGGAGGAGAGAGAGAGGAGGAGGAGGAGAGGAGGAGGAGGAGGAGGAGGAGGAGAGGAGGAGGAGGAGGAGGAGGAGGAGGAGGAGAGAGGAGGAGGAGAGGAGGAGGAGGAGGAGGAGGAGGAGGGAGGAGAGAGGAGGAGGAGGAGGAGGAGGAGGAGGAGGAGGAGGAGGAGGAGAGAGGAGGAGGAGGAGGAGGAGGAGGAGGAGGAGGAGGAGGAGGAGGAGGAGGAGAGGAGAGGAGGAAGAGGAGAGGAGGAGGAGGAGGAGGAGGAGAGGAGCAGAGGAGGAGGAGAGGAGGAAGAGGAGAGGAGGAGGAGGAGGAGGAGGAGGAGGAGGAGGAGGAGGAGGAGAGGAGGAGCAGAGGAAGGGGAGGAGCAGGTTTATCAATAAACTGCAGTCAGAGCTGGAACAGAAAGTGAAAGTGAAACCAGATCAGGGTGTGAGGAGATGCTCTGAGTCACTAGGGACTGTTGAGACCTGCAGACCAGACCTAGTTGTTCTCTGCTGCAGCAGATTCTGGATCATCTGGTCCCTGTTATTAAAGCCTCTGGATGTCTTGTTTGAAGTGCATCCTAGTGATGTGGAGCTCCGTTCTGTCCAGCAGGAGTCAGCAGAGCAGCAGAGGTGAGTCATCGTGTTTCTCTGAAGCTTCGTCTTCGTTTCATCAGATCCTGACTGACGGGACAGCTGATGGCGATCAGAATCAGAAACACTTTATTGATCCCCGAACGGAAACTCTTTGTTCCAGCAGCTCGTCTTTACGTCAGTGCACACAGGAGGAAGAACTAGCAAACAATATGATGCACTATAAAAACTATAAAACAGGTCAGAAAATAAATGAAGTACCAAGTTGGTTTACCGGCTGATGATGATAATACAGTATAATAATACAATGTAATAATATAAGTAATAAGTAATAAGCAGTGGTGCATGTACTGTCGAGTTAAGTGCAGCTTATTGAGATTATTAAGATATTGCACAGCAGTAATGGAGGTAAATAATATCAATATCAATAAATAGGAAAAACTAACATGGGAAAACTAAATATTGATCAGGAGCATTAACACAGAATATTGCACAATTATTCAAGTATTGCAGAGATGTTAATGATCAGTGTCCAGTTTAGTGACTTCGGGTCATACAGACTGACACTTAGAGGGAGGAGCTAAAGAGTCTGATGGTGCATACACGTCCACATACAGTCCCGAACCCAGCACTTCTCCCAGTAGATTCGTTTAACTTGACTGTTTTTATTGTTTGTCGTCCTGTTTTGTTTTCGCACCGCGTGGTGAAGACAATGATGCACGACGAGGGACGTATTTAATTCTGCAGAATGATTCGTCTGTCTTTAAAGACAAATACAATAATCAATAAGGCTGTCAAAGGGAAAATACTAACAGCAAAATAAGAAACACGCGATGAGGCTGCGAACATATTCTAGAATCAATATAACAGAATAAATGAATAAAATAATATGATAAATAATGAAAAATGTAACATAAAATATAAATACATGAATATTTGATAAAAACAGACAGGCAGGCAGAGAGACAGACAGGCAGGCAGACAGGCAGACAGACAGGCAGGCAGAGAGACAGA
>NC_058057.1:28747041-28772041 GCF_020085105.1 Siniperca chuatsi
CTGTTTCAGCAGGATTTATCTTCAGCTCGACTACTCTAACGCCGTCTCTACAGGTCTCAGATCAGACAGCTGCAGCTGATTCAGAGTCCTCACTAAGACCAGGAGAGACCACATCAGTCCAGTTCTCAGATCTTGTCACTGGCTTCCTGTCAAAGAATTGCTTTTAAAACTCCTGTTGGTTCATAAAGTACTGAATGGTTTATTTCTGATCTGCTGCTTCGTCATGAAGTGTCCAGTCCTCTCAGATGGTCTGGACAGACTGCTTGCTGTCCCCAGAGTCTGCTGCAACTCTCAGTTCTTTAAATCAGGACTTAAAACTTTTCTGTTTGTATTTTATTCAATTACATTTTAGATTGTTTATTCATATCTTGCACTGTAGCTCATACTCGTTTTAAATCCTATTCCTGTGTGTCCTTTTATATTCTTTTTATTCTGCCCTGTGCTTCTTTTATATTTTGTCATTATGCCTTTCATGTCTTATGTAAAACACTTTATGTGACCTTGTTGTTGAAAGCTGCTGTATGGACTGTGGTGCAGCGAGTTCTGCAGCAACTCATTCATGAGAACACAAGAACAGACTGGTGTCAGAGATTCGACCCTCCAGCTGTGCTATACCTGCTCTGCTTCACCATGTCCTGTTTCTTGCAGAGGATGAGTTGGACTGTGAGGAGGCTCTGCAGCAGGAGGAGAAGGAGGAGCAGTTGGAAGAGGTCAGCAGGAGGCTGATCATCAGGGAGCAGCAGCTGTTCACTCAGGACTCCCCCAGTGAGGAGGAGGAGGACCAGCTGCAGAGAGACTTCGAGGATCTGAGACAGAAGATATGGATGGCTGTCCAGAACACCTTTGTGTCCTTCTCAGCCTCCTCCTCCTGCTCTTCCTCCTCGGGGGAGCTGGAGGTCCTGAGGAGTGCTGTGGCCTCCATCCAGCAGCAGGAGGTGCAGGACCAGCACTGGAAAGGCTGTCAGGAGCACAGAGTCCCAGTGTGGCGTCCTCAGAAGTGTCTCAGCACTCACAACACTCTGCTGCAGAACATGGTGGAGTCCAGACTGATGAACACGGCAGAGGACGACTCGAGTGGAACTGATGGACTGTCCTCACCTCTGAAGAGGGAGGTGAGTCATCCACCAGAATAATGCTGAGAGATTTATCCAAACAAAACACACCATTCTGTCTCTATACTCCACATTTAACCTCTAAAAACATTGATTTCACTTCCTGTTGTGTCTCTGAAGACATCGATTATCGATTACAGTCCCCATCCTTTCTGTGAAATATGAGCTGTTCAGATCAGATGTAAAATACAAAACCATGAATATATGAACTATCTTTCATCAGTGCGGTGAACAAAAGACTACTAAAGTTGTTCTGAGTCATGAATCTGCCTGTGGACGCTCTCAGATTTAACACCACTGAGATTTGTAGTAGTAGTTCAGTGTGTCGCTTGGGGAACTTGTGTTACTAATGCACCTGTGCAGGTGTGTCACATGGGGAAGCGCGTGAAGGAGGACCTGCTGACGGTGGTGAGGACGGTGAAGGACTGTTACCCTCCACAGATGGACATCCTGAACGTGTACGCTGGACTCTACCACCAGAGTTTCTCTGCTCGGCTGACTAAACTCGCTGCTTCTGGACCGGAAACAGACGACTGCGGCTACCTGCTGTTCTGGATCAACCACTACTATCCGCAGTGAGTCCCTGCCGACACCAACACGCACTTCGCTCTGTCTGAGCGTTATTCGCTTCATGTTTGACTGAATCTTTAACTCTGAATCTTCAGTGCTGAATCAGGAACTTTCGTTTTTTTAGTTTCAGTTGTATTTTATCAGTTAATTTTATTTTATACCTATTATCTAAAGTTAAAGATGTAATTATCATGTTACATCATATTTGCTGAGCTACGTCAGGTTCAGCTCTTTGACACGATCGTCGGACATGTACTGATTAACATATGAAGAGCTATTTGAAATAAATAATAAAATAAAAGATGGACATTAATGTAACATTATAAAAGCTATATACAACATATACATTAAAATACCTTCAGCTATAAAAGTGAATTGTGCTAATATTTATGCAAAACAATAGAATAATAAGTCCAATATATCTTATATAATATAATAAAGTATATAATGTATATGTGCAGTATATGTACTATAGTCACACTAGCCAGTAAGAACAAAATACTATGAAATATATATATATATTAGAATTGTAAGAGTACTTTGATATACAGTATGATATAGTATGTCATAGTGTCGGTTATAGTATTGTTGTATAGTGGTACACGTGATATAAAGCTCGATATTTCACTACTTTTACTACTTCTTCCATATTCATAGTAAAAACTGATATAATGGAGGAGAAGGTGTGTTGTAAATAAAATATATATTATATATTGTATATAGACTTACCATTAGAGAAACATGTATTATCTCCACATTATAATTCAGTTTAAGTCAGATAAAACTCTTAATTAATTTAAAAGACTTGGTTCCGGTCGACCGAGTCGCCGTTTTGTTTCACTTCATTATTTGATGTGAATTTCTGTTAAAATGCGATTCACAGATCTGGAACCAGTTTGAAGTGTAAAGTCTCAGGTGTTGTGTTTCCTCCTGCAGTGAAATATTAAAACATGAAGAGCTGGAGGGAAAGATAAAGACGGCCTGTCTGGGTTCTCTGCTGCTGCAGGAGGATCTGAAGCACCTGGAGGACCAGTACATGACCCACAAAGAGGTAAAAACCAGCAGACTGATGGGAACTGGTGTCAGCTGGTCTGGTCTGAGGTCAGACTGTCCCAGTCTGAAGAGGCCAGCTCCTTTAATGTTCTCTGAGAGTTTGTTTTGTGTTACTTTGTCTCAGATTATTGTTACGTTCTCAGAAAGTTTCTGGTTCAGAGAAGAATCTGGATCTGGATCTGGATCTGGATGTTCCTCATGAAAGTATCTGATGTATTTTAAATCTGATGTTATGGTTACGGTCCTGGAATATTTGGGGACCTCTTAGTAACCAAATGTCACACTTGAGTGATTTATCTGTATGTTAAAGACATCTTTTAAAAAAGGCTGAATGTGGTGAAGAAAATGTAAGCGTACTCGCTGCTTCAAGTTTCAACTCAAAGTTCTGAAAGGAGTTAAAACTGTCAAAGTGTTGTTGATAAACGGAGCTGAAGTGGAACCCTGAAAGAAATGAAAGCCAGATGAAGTGTATAACCTGAAAGCACTGAAAGCAGTTGGAGTAAACTGTGTTTGAACGGGGGAGGTTTTGTGACTCAGACGAGCTGAAGAAGGTTTTTTGTTCAAAGATGAAGATGTGAGACCTGAAAGGGTTTGAAGTGTCAGTTGAAGTGTAATCACTGAAAGCAGATGAACTCTCAGTTAAAGAATAGGAAATGAAAGCAGTGAAACTGTAAATTGACATTTAACCTCTGAAAACAGTTGAATTGTCATTTGTAGTAAAAGTAGTTGAAGTGTCAGTAGAGGAACCCAGTCCAATATATATCTATTGTTCAATATAAACGAGTCAATATAACCGATCATGCTGATATTGACCAGTTAAATCCTTTGCGACTGCACCGTTCGACATCATTATAAATTATATATTAACATATATAATAACATATTTTCATGCAGTAAAATGCTGTGAAACGTTTTTCTGCCTTCAGGACAAAGTGAAGTTGTGGCTGAAAACAGCTCTGAAACAAGAAGAAGAGAACTGGCTGAGCGGCAGAACACCTGAACTCATCGACCAGTACTGCTTCAGTCCCCTGGCTGTAGATGTCATACAGGTGAGACACGGTCAGTACAGGTGAGACGCGGTCAGTACAGGTGAGACGCGGTCAGTACAGGTGAGACGCGGTCAGTACAGGTGAGGTGAGACACGGTCAGTACAGGTGAAACGCAGTCAGTACAGGTGAGACACGGTCAGTACAGGTGAGGTGAGACACGGTCAGTACAGGTGAGACACGGTCAGTACAGGTGAAAGACAGTCAGTACAGGTGAAACACGGACAGTACAGGTGAGGTGAGACACGGTCAGTGCAGGTGAAACTCGGTCAGTACAGGTGAGGTGAGACACGGTCAGTACAGGTGAGACACGGTCAGTACAGGTGAAACACAATCAGTACAGGTGAAACACAATCAGTACAGGTGAAACACGGACAGTACAGGTGAGGTGAGACACGGTCAGTGCAGGTGAAACGCGGTCAGTACAGGTGAGACACGGACAGTACAGGTGAGGTGAGACACGGTCAGTGCAGGTGAAACGCGGTCAGTACAGGTGAGACACGGACAGTACAGGTGAGGTGAGACACGGTCAGTGCAGGTGAAACGCGGTCAGTACAGGTGAGACACGGACAGTACAGGTGAGGTGAGACACGGTCAGTGCAGGTGAAACGCGGTCAGTACAGGTGAAACGCGGTCAGTACAGGTGAGGTGAGACTCGGTCAGTACAGGTGAGACACGGTCAGTACAGGTGAGGTGAGACGCGGTCAGTACAGGTGAAACGCGGTCAGTACAGGTGAGACTCGGTCAGTACAGGTGAGGAGAGACACGGTCAGTACAGGTGAGACACGGTCAGTACAGGTGAGGTGAGACACGGTCAGTACAGGTGAGGTGAGACTCGGTCAGTACAGGTGAGACACGGTCAGTACAGGTGAGACACGGTCAGTACAGGTGAGGTGAGACACGGTCAGTACAGGTGAGGTGAGACACGGTCAGTACAGGTGAGGTGAGACACGGTCAGTACAGGTGAAACACGGTCAGTACAGGTGAGACATGGTCAGTACAGGTGAAACGCAGTCAGTACAGGTAAGGTGAGACTCGGTCAGTACAGGTGAGACTCGGTCAGTACAGGTGAGACTTATCAGCGTGATGTGTATGTGGTGGTGTTTGTGTTTCCAGGTGATAGACAGCTCCCTGACTGAGTTCAGCTGTGCGATCAGAGACAAGAGTAAAGCTCACAGGATCACAGCTCACCTGGAGAGCTTCCTCACCAGGTAGACCACGCCCACTGAACACATGAATATTAATAAAGCGTGTTGATGCACATGTTTGTAACACATCACATGTTAAAAATACTGTGTGTGTTTCAGCTATAAGAAGTGTGTGGAGGAGTTTGTGAAGGGAAACAACAGTAACGTCCGCTCGGTGATCAAGGCTCACCTGGTCTGTGAGGAGCAGTTCAGGTACGATCAGCTGCTGGATATTAAACACACTGCTCGCACCTGCAGTCACACATCAGTGATTTTAGATCTGAGAGTTTATGGGTTTCATAATATTTAATAAAGATCTCAGTCTTTCTTCTTACAGCAGCACAACAAACTTCACGCAGACATGTAATATAATAAAACACAATATATTACATATAAAACGTAATCGTCACTTTTAACTGTTCTGTAAAATTTATGGTGCAAATCAATAAAAACCAAGAGTGTAAGTTCGGTATCAAAAGTTATAAAAATGCATTTATTTGTCAGTCGAGCCAATAACACATAATGATGGAAGTGGTTATTGTTATTTCGAATAATGATAATAATAATAATTATATTAGTCTAACAACGGACAGAAAGTTAATAGCTGTATTACTAATACATTGACTAAATGTCAGCTTCATTGTCCTGAAGCATTCTGGGAACTGTAGGAAGTCCCTGCTAGACGAGGCAGGTGGAGGGAAGGTGAGACCCTAACCCTGGACACTGTGTTTGCCTGCTCTGCTGCTGATTGGTTCTCTGTGACTGTCCTCAGGGATTACATCACAGGTCAAACAGGAAGTCTGTCGGAGGAGCAGAGAAGTCGCTGTCTGGACACTCTGTCTGCCCTGAAGGATTGTGGGTACAGGTGTTTCACCTGTCCCATTCACATCCAGCTGAAGGTACAAATACTGTGTGTACTGATGTACTGCTGTAACTGAAGGTGATGATGAGACCTGCTTCATCGTTCACGCTCCCCTCAGGATGAACTGTAATAACTCTGCTGATCCTCTGACTTTCCATCTAGCGCCACCATCAGGTCGACATGTTAACGCGTCCGACACTTTGGTTTCTGAGCAAACACCTGCAGAGCTGCTGATGCTCCCATCAGCCTCAGCTGCACTCTGTGTTCACTGCTAACTAGCTAATGTTAGCATGCTAACACGCTAAGCTAAGATGGTGAACATTGTACCTGCTAAACATCAGCATGTTAGCATCCAGACAACAACATCTTCCATCCAGAGGAATGTTTCTGCTCACGCACTGATTCAAATAAAATATGAAACTGCGTTGAACGTTCAGAAGACAAAAGACAAACAAACAGTTTCAAATTCTGCAACCAGAAATCGTTTACTCATTTATTCATTTCTGGTCTAAACTCAAAATTACAACACAGAAAACACATTTAGAACTTAGTTAGAAGTGCAATGTCCCCTTGTAATGTATAAGGTCCACATGCTAATTTGACTGCCACCCTCACCCAGATATGCAGCACAGACACACAACCAGTAAACATCTGCATGTTCCAGACATTGAAACAATCACAAAACAAATATTTAAGGCTTTGTACTGACTTGAATCTCGACAAATCCAGTCGAATAAAAAGAGATGAGCTTGAAGGAAAGTTTGCAGGTTGTGTGAAGGCCGGACCTGTAAACACATTAACTGTCCGATAGCATCGCAAGGATAAACAAAATGGCTTCGCTAACCGCAGCTCTGCACAACGATACGCTGTTTCTGTAGTGTCTGTAAATAATGTGACTTCATATGTGAATGAGCAGAATAATTCATATTTCACTATGAATGTAATTCATAACAGAACTGTGAAGCCTGCCAGAAGTCTTATAAATAAAATTATATCATGGCAGCCATTTTACAATGCACCGAGACAAAAGAATAAACTAATTACGCAGAGTTCATCTTAAATGTTAGATTTTAGTAACATTACTGTTAGTATCTACAGAAGATGAAGTACTTTGGTTTAGCATCCTGCATCATAAACACGTGTGCGACGCTTGTAACAAACCAAACTGCTGGGAAACCGGTTGTAAGGAGGGAGCCGAGCCGTCCGGCCGGGACGGCGAGAGCCCCGGATCCTCTCAGGTGAGGAAGGGCTGAACTAGCCGAGCCCACGGCTTCCTCTTCAGCCAGGATGCCGTACGTCAGGGCCGCGGACAGGAAGTGCAGACCCTCAGGGTGGTGCTGATCTCCGCTCTGCTTGCCGTCACCGTGGATCCTCGACGAAGCTCGATGCAGCCGTTCATCCATCCGTCGCTACGGTCGCGTTTCATAATAAACGGAAACAATAACGGATGGTTGTGTGTTCAGGTGTGTCTCAGTCAGGTGTGGACGCCTGCCTGGTGGGACGGGTCACTTCCTGTTGTCGACTCTCTGCTGGACTTTCTGAACCAACAACTGACCGACCTGACTGACCTGAAACCAGCCTGCAGACAGGTGAGGCTGACGGTTTACCTGTTTACCTGTCTGTTTACCACCTGTCTGTCTGACTGACTACCTGCCTGTCTCTCCGCCTGTCTGCAGTCCCTGCTGTGTGTCCTCCATGAGGATGTGGTTCTTCAGTATGTGAAGAGGATGATGAAGACCAAGATGAAGAGCAGAGAGCAGCAGGTGGGCGGAGCTCAGCGGATGATTGAAGACAACCGAAAGATCAGCGACTTCTTCAAGGAGGAGGTGAGACACGTGCACGCCCAGATTCAGGGCTGCTGCAGTTCAGATCAGTTTCAGGCGGTCCCTCATTCGGCTGAACACCGGGAGGTGAGAGAGGAAGTATTTCCTGGGAAGTCTCACCCAGTTCCCCGGGACGAGTCCCAGCAGGACCCTAACCCTTTAAAATCCCAGGAAACCCTTCAGCCCAGTCTCCCAGTAAAGAGGTAGAACTGTGGCAGTACTGCAGTATTATTACAGTGCTGTGTTTGTGTCCTCAGGCCTGCGGTGAGTCTCTGAAGCTCAGGGAGATCCTCTGCAGCCTGGCTGAGATCCTCCGTCTGCAGGATCCTGGAAGTGTTCAGCTGGAGGTCGTCAGCTTGGCCAGAACGTTCCCCGACCTCAGGTACAGAGTCTCCGCTGTCAGACAGCAACCCCCCCTTTCAGACCACAACCAGAGACACGTGTTCTTTAAACTGTCGGGTCGAATGAGTGACAGGGAACAGGGAACCCGGAAGCTGTATACATGAACTACTGTCAGAGACAGAAAGCAGAGCCAGATCCCAACCAAGTTCAGGCTCCGTGACCACACACATTCATTAATTCATTAATCCACTGAACTGAACTGGGAGAGAGAGAGAGAGTTTAACCAGCAGTAGAAGAAGAAGCAGCATCAGCATCTGTTTCATGAACTCGCTGCTGGTTTCCTTTCCGACTCTGAAACCTCACAAACTGAAACAGGTCGAGTCTGAACGTGAATGTGAAAGTTAACCAGCGACTCACAGCTGATGAGTCACGGTTCATTCATCGCTTTCACCCACCAAAAGAGCCCTCTCACTGGACGTCTGCTGATGAGGTCATCTCTGTTTAATATTCACATCACAGCAGTTGAAGGAAAAACATCCAACTGAAAAGAGCCAACATTCAGCAGCAAAGCGACTGTTATTGCCTCCAGCAATAAGCCACGGCAGACTGCATGTAGCCTGTGAGGCAAAACCCAGGGGGAAAATTGCCCGTGTCCGTTTTTTATTTCTCTGAGCCCAGTGTACTGACTGAAGGCGACATATCAACATTGTTGTCGACTCCTCTGTTCTGTCATTTGGACAGTCAGAGGACATTTAGTGAGACGATCAGAAAATCAAACCGAAACAGTGACAAAAAGAAAAGATCGTCAGCGTAAACTTCGTCCTTGAGTTATTAAACGTCATTTTGTACCAGCCAACAGTGACCTTCAGTTTAAAAACAAAGACTATATTCAGTTTGGTGGCCACGTGTTGGTCTTCACCTTCAGACAGGAAGTCAGGGGACATACACAAAGCAGGTGTACCTGTACTGAGGATGAGTGTTGATTTATTGATGACAGCTGATCATTATGTCGTGATAGACAGGTTTGCTGCGTTGTTTGTCGTTAGTATTGTCGAGTGTAGTATCGTAAAGACATTATTCTTGATTTGGATCCATCAGCTTGCAGATTAAGATCACACAGCATCGATACAACAAGAAAAGACAAAACAAGACAAATATAAAGATCAGAAAATAAAACTCACAGATCTAAACAGACAGAGTGGAAGCATTTCTACTGAACTGGCTTCTTTAACAGTTAGAGACGTTTTGTCTGTAAGTGACGTGTTGAAACGCCACGAGTCAGCGGCCATGAGTCAGCGCTGACTCAGCACCATGAGTCAGCGGCTGCAGCAACCAATCAGAGAGGGGAACCAAATCTCAAACACCTTCTTTTAAAGAAGTTTCTTGTGCATTTTGTTTCATATATTCGGTTGATTTTGTTATTAAAATAATCCTGTTTGATAATTTGATATTTTCTTGGTTTTACACTTTTCTTCTCATGACTTCATCTTTGTACTCAGATATTTAATATTAGTTTATTGATCTCTCCTCTGTGTCGTCTCACAGTGACGCTCACGTGTTGGCGCTGCTCTCTCTGAAAACCAGCCTATCAGCCGCTGAAGTTCGCTCCGTCAGGCGCAGCGTGGAGGAGAACCGCCTCCTCGATGTCTCCACCAACCAGAGCCCTCCGTTCTTCTCCAAGGTCAAAGTAAAATGGATCACTAATAAGATCAATCAAATGGGGCTGAAGACCTGAGTTGTTTTAGTATGTTAGCAAGTTAGCATGTTAGCATGTTAGTGGACAGTAAACAGTATTTAATGAGTATTATTTTTGTGTGTTCCAGTGTTGCTGCTTTATCACTGTACTAAAAATGGACATTTTATTTTGAAAGTCGTTGTCGATGGTTACAGGCGGCCATGTTGAAGGACTAGCAGAAGGCTTCAGTTGTAAAGATGGCGTCTGCAGCTTGGAGGAAACCTGGTTCATTGTTCAGTCTCAGATCCAGTCTGATGGTGTTCCTCAGGGTTCAATCCTGGATCCCCTTTAGTTCCTTTTGTAAAAAGCCTTTTCTTTAACAAACAATTACAAAACATGGTACTAATTTTAATCGTTATGCGTATATGTAGCAGTTGTGGGATGAGTGTTTTTTGTTTTTTAACAATATAATGATATCAGGTTTCCCATAGCCAGCGTCATGGTAACAACAGGAAATACTGAAAGTACCAAGTGGGTATAAGTATAAAATAAAATAAGTGTGAAGTACAAAGTGGGTGATAATAATACCGTATAAAGTAATAGTGCATGAACTGTTAAGTGTAGCTTATTTATTATGAGACGGAGGATATCGCACAGCAGTAATAGACGTAAGAATAAATATCAATAAATAGGGAATTTTAAACTGAAAAGAGGATATTGCACAATTATGTCAAGTATTGCATAGATGTATTAATCAATGTACAGACTAACACTTAGAGGGAGGAGTTAAAGAGTCTGATGGCCACAGGCAGGAATGACTTCCTGTGGCGCTCTGTGGTGCATTGTGGGGGGATGAGTCTTCCGCTGAAGGTACTTAACGAGTTACTTAACGAGATTTCTTATAAAGCTACAATTAAGCTAACAAAGTCACCGCTAGTGTGTTGATTCCAACTAATCACTGACAAACATCGACGCCCTCTTTAACCATTAAAACGACCTGAAGTGTTTTAACGGAGCTCATCAGATGAAACTACCACAGGGATCTGTTGTAAATGGCTCTATTATTGTCTCTGTTCTCAGTGTTTTTTGTGTTGTTTTATCTGTAACTTGAACCAGCATGCATCTGATGAAAGAATAAATCAGTCAGACATTTACTGCCGGCTGCGTCTGTATTTAAAGGAACAGTCCAACATTCAGAGAAACGTGTCTGTCAGCTGTGAGTCACACGATCAGCGTGACCTCTGTCACCAGACTCCACTCAATAAATGTCTCATTCAGCGGAGCTGCTGTGTCGCGATGTCTTCTTCTTCTACTGTAGTGAATGTGATGAGGGTGTAAAGAGCCAGCAGTAAACACGCTCTGCGGCATCTGGTCCAGGATCTGGATAAGGTCCACTGTGACTTCTGGCGCTGCTGTTGGTGGACTCTGCTGTCCTGATGCACAGAGGACGACCTGCAGGTGGAGGTGAGACAAGTCTTGAATCTGTCCCCCGGTGGAGTGAGACAGATATGCACTGGGACGCCGCCCTGGTCTCTGCTGTGCTGAAGGTCTGTGGGTTTCCCCGCAGTGATGTCATCATGATGTCATCATGATGTCATCACGATGCACTGGTCATCCCCCATCTGTAGAAGGGTTTCACAAAGGCTCTTTCAGCTGTGCGGTAGGAGTCATGTGACCTCCCTCAGTCTGATCAGCTGACACATTTACAGGAAATAATGATACTGCATTATATCATTACAGCATTACATCAGCTTGTGTCATTTTATAAACGCTGCTGTATAATATTCTGTCATCTGATATCCGACAGTTATTATTATTACACACACGATAGATTTCACACGTGTTCATGCAAATAAAGCCCATTCACGCACACTGACGTGGAGTTTGTACAAAGCTACAAAGTGTGCATGTCTGTGCATGTGTGAGTGTGTGTGTGTGTGTGAGTGTGTGTATGCAGCTTGGACAGGGCCAATGTGAATGTGTGTGTGTGTGTGTGTGTGTGTCAGTGTGTCGGCCCTCAATCTCCTCTGAGTACTCTTGATGGCGTAGCCCCGGGTGCTAAAAGCCTGCCCCCCAGCTTTGTGGAGTCCTTGTGTGAGTCTTCAAAGGGTCCCCATTCTGTGGAAGACATCTTGCCTCGTTCCTGTGCCGAAGACGCCACGTCCCAGTGTGTGTGGCACTGTGAAGACCCTGAGACTAGTGTGCGGCCCATGGTTCAGTGTGTGAGGACGCCATCATGTAACCGCATCCACACCCACCTGCACGGTGAGGATCATGTCTGCTTTCAACACCATCCGCCAGCCCTGCTGTGAAGCTGGCAGCGATGCAGGTGGATGCCCCCTCGTGTGACTACCTGTGTGTGTGTCAGCAACACTGGGCCCCTCGGGACTGTGACTTCAGCCACCACACAGAGTCCTGTTTTCTGATGACTCTGCTGTGTGTGTATCAGTGTGTGGTGTGAGACTGAGTTCAGGGCTGTGGTGGGGAACTTTGTCTCATGGTGTGAGCAGAACCATCTGCAGCTCAATGCGACAAAGTCTAAGGAGCTGGTTGTGGATCTCACGAAGGGTGTTTCCATCCAGGGGTCAGTGTGGACATTGTGGAGGACTACAAGTCCACATGGACAATAAACTGGACTGGACCAAGAACACTCAGGCTGTACAGGAAGGGCCAGAGCCGCCTCTGTTTCCTGAGGAGGCTGTCCTTCAACATCTGCCGGACGATGCTGAAGATGTTTTATGAGTCTGTGGTGGCCAGTGCTATCCTGTATGCTGTTGCATGCTGGGGCAGCAGGCTGAGGGCAGCAGGCTGAGGGCAGCAGGCTGAGGGTGCGGACGCCAACAGACTCAACAAACTGACCCGTAAGGCCGGTGGCATTGTGGGGGTGGAGCTGGACTCTCTGGCGGTGGTGTCAGAGAGGAGGATGCTGGCCAAACTACACGCCATCTTGGACAGCGCTCCCACCCGCTCCATGACGTGCTGGTCAAACAAAGAGCGCCTTCAGCGGAAGACTCATCCCCCCACAATGCACCACAGAGCGCCACAGGAAGTCATTCCTGCCTGTGGCCATCAGACTCTTTAACTCCTCCCTCTAAGGGTTAGTCTGTTTGACCCTAGGTCACTAAACTGGACATTGAGCATTACATCTCCGCCATAATTATTTAATACTTCCGTGCAATATTAGTTTTCCCCTTGTTAGTTAGTTTTTTCTTATTTATTGCTACTGAAACTGTATACCTCAGTTACTCTTCGACAGTACATGCACCTCCGCTTATTAACATTATTTATTACAGAAGGAGTTACATTGTACTTTAGATTGTATTTTAAACTGTACTTTCATCACCAACCAGTAAACCCACTTGGTACTTGACACTTAGTTTATCTTATACTTATACCGACATGATACTTAATTTATTTCTGACCTGTTTTATAGTGTTTTATTTTTTTTTCTAGTACTTTCTCCTGTGTGCACTGACGTAAAGACGAGCTGCTGTAACAAAGAGTTTCCCTTCAGGGATCAATAAAGTCTTTCTGATTCTGTGTGTGTGTGATTGTGTGTGTGTGTGTGTGTGTGTGTGTGTGTGTGTGTGTGTGTGTGTGTGTGTGTGTGTGTGTGTGTGTGTGTGTGTGTGTGTGTGTGTGTGTGTGTGTGTGTGTGTGTGTGTGTGTGTGTGTGTGTGTGTGTGTGTGTGTGTGTGTGTGTGTGTGTGTGTGTGTGTGTGTGTGTGTGTGTGTGTGTGTGTGTGTGTGTGTGTGTGTGTGTGTGTGTGTGAGTGTGTGTGTGTGTGAGTGTGTGTGTGTGTGTGTGTGTGTGTGTGTGTGTGAGTGTGTGTATGTGTGTGTGTGTGTGTGTGTGTGTGTGTCAGACTGCTGCCCCCTGCTGGTCACACACTGCACCTGCCAGCGGACAGACAGGAAACATCACTGATTTCTCTTTTAGGACTTGAAGAACTTTATTTGTTGATTTTCTTGGTGTTAAAACAGCATTTGGCCGGAAGTATGGACGATTAACTGATACACACACATGTGTTCAAACACAATATTTACCTATTAAACAATGCACGTAATCAATGCATTGGCATAGGCGACAGTTCACCAGTTGATCAGCCTCCACTCCTCAGGTTTCCGCCAGGTTTTGGGACCTGGCTGCAGGACTCTGCTGCCTTTCAGACCTTTTAAATGATTCTGTATTAATGAACAGACTTGATTTTAAGTTCAGTGAGTTTTAATACGGCATGTTGTGATATTGTGCCGTCCAGTCTTCCTGTCCAGTCACCCTAGCAACAACAAACACCGCCGCTCGGCCTGAATAACCAATCACGTCGCACGCTGCCCCTGACGTCACATCCTCTCAGCGCGCTGGGTTCGGTTAGTCCTCCATCTTGGCTGTGGCTAGCAGAGCGGCTAGCAGAGAGTCTCTCCGGAGAGGATGAGGAGACGCTGATGGAACCGAACTGCTGCTGAGCTGACGGAACCGGGACTGTCTCTCTGAACCGACCCGAACCAGAGACCAGCAGGCAGACCTGGGCCCGCTCTGGTCCCAGAAACACACACACACACACCCGGTCCAGCCAGGCTGCCACGGGCTAGCCGGCTAACTTAGCCAGTAAAGAGGAACTGTTACTCCGGTTCAGTTTGGATCTATGTCGGTTAAAAACTGCCGGAAGAGAAGCCGTGTCGAGCCGAGCCGGGCCAGATAACCCTCTGGTCCTGTAGTCGGGACTGGAGCCAGTGATGCCGGGTGATAACCTGCTCAGATAAACCCGACCTGAAGTTTAACCAGCCCGCAGACAGTCCGCTAAGTTTAGGCAGGTGTTCCGGGGCGGACAGGCGGCTTCATGCCCGGACCTGCCTCTCACTGACCCGGGTAACATGTCCACCAGGACCCCCCTGCCCACTGTCAACGAGCGGGACTCCGAAAATGTGAGTTCAGCTTAATATGTAATACTGGTTTATGTGTTGTTTTGTGTTTGCCGGTTACTTCAGCATGTTTTTAATAAAGTAAGTTCACCAAAAGTCATAACGTCACATGACAAACCGACCTTTAAATGTTGGAACAGCCTCCATCACGAACCAGATTAACTCGTCAGACACAGTTTATATCAGTATTTTATTCATGTTTTTATGAATTTGTGGATTAACTCATGGAGTTAATAATGTGAGTGGACCCACTGATGTGGTTCAGGGTGTTTTCACACAGTTTCCAGGCTGTCTGAGAAGGAGAACCACTTAAAAGGTCCAGTCCTGGAAGAGGTTCAGTGGATCTTTGGAAGATTCACAGGCGCCTCGAGAACGTTTGCAGGGTCATTTAGAGGATCCCGGGTGTCTTAGTAGACGTTACAGTGCTCCTATTATGGGTCCAAGGGATCCTGGGTGGGTTTTGGGTGTTCTTGAGAAGTTTTAAAGCATCTACTTCCCAGGTGTCCTGGAAGAGGTTTTAGTAGTTCTTTTAAAGGCTCAAAATCTCCCTGAGAAAGTCTTTAGGGTTACTGAGAGAGGTCCAGGTTTCCTTGTTAAGATGTGATGTCAAGAATGGCATCTAAGACCCTCTTCCAGGCATCCTGGAACATGTTATGGTGCTCCAGTAGTCCTAGGACCAGGACGAGAGAGGTCCAGGCATCCTTGAAACAGTTCCAGGTGTTCCAGTCTTAAAGGTACTGTGTGGAATTGTTTAAATGTATTAATCGCTCTATGTAACGGACTCGGGACGGTTTGTCCACGGAAATCCGACGGATGCGACGCTCCTCTCTTCAGCCCCCCGACGGCGCCAACAGTGCGCATCAATACCTAGCGTTAGCTTAGAAACGGGGTCCAGTAATGTCGGCGAATGACCGGCGCCCGCCCATGACCGCTGCAGTAGCTTGGAAAATAGCGATATGCGGCACTGATGAAGTTATTGTAGCTGCTGCGAGTAGTGCGCGTAATCGATTACGTAAAAGTACTGATGATGACAGCGTGTTGTCAACCGACGCGTGGTTTTTCATTGTTTTTCTTCAACGTCACTGAGTAATTGCTTCGTCATGACGCCAGCGCGGCGCTGCGGGCGAGTTTATTCGTGCTTTAGAACGTAAACCGCTGTGAAACAATCCGCCGCTCCCTCTCCTCATTCACGCTCTACGCCGCTCGCCCACAGCTGACCCTCGCTCTCTAACAAGCGGCGCTTCGTGGCGTCGTGTTTTCCAGCACAGACTGGACGCCAGACACCGACGTCGACGCTGGGTACAGGAAATAAACCAGGCGAGGACTCGACGGGGAGAGTCCGGTCCACGAACCGGTTTAATCTGGATACTCCAGCGAATGAGTGTTTGAGAAAGCGTCGAGGTTATTTTACGTGTTTATTTTATCGTGTTGCCAGTTTAAACCTTTGTTTACATTTTGTGTCTTAACAATAATCGATTGGAACTTTGATAATCAATTAAAAATATTTGTTTTGTTTTAAAGTGAAAAACAAACATTTCAGAAATCTTTTTAAATTAATCAGCAACAATCCTGCAACAACACTCTGACTGTCTGTTTATTTTCCCAGCATTCCTCAGTGGACGATGGCCGTGGTCAGGCGTTGTCCCGCTCCGCTCGCTGTAAAAACTCTTCGTCCTCTGCAGACGAGACGCCCCACATCGGAAACTACCGGCTGCTGAAAACCATCGGGAAGGGAAACTTCGCTAAAGTCAAGCTGGCTCGACACATCCGGACAGGACGAGAGGTGAGACGGGCGGGGCGGGAGGGTCGGGAGGTGAGACAGGTGGGACGGGAGGGGGGAGAGGTGGGACAGGAGGGACGGGAGCTGAGACAGGTGGGGACGGGAGGGGGAGAGGTGGGACAAGAGGTGAGACGGGGATGGGAGGGGCAGACAGGGGAGACAGGTGGGACGGGAGGTGAGACAGGATGGGAGGGCAGGGGAGACAGGCGGGACGGGAGGTGAGACAGGCGGGACAGAAGGGAGGCGGGATGTGAGACAGGAGGTGGGACGGGGGGAGAGCGGGGACGGGAGGGGAGAGGTGGGACAGGAGGGACGGGAGGTGAGACAGGTGGGGACGGGAGGGGGCGAGAGGTGAGACAGGAGGTGGGATGGGAGGTGAGGCGGGAGGGGAGACAGGGGGGGGCGGGAGGGCGGGAGCTGAGACAGGTGGGGACGGGAGGGGGAGACGGGAGTGAGACAGGAGGTGGGACGGGAGGGGAGAAGGGGGACGGGGGGGGCGGGAGCTGAGAGGAGGGGGACGGGAGGTGAGACAAGGGGGACGCGGGAGGGGACGGGAGGCGGGAGGTGGGATAGGAGGTGAGGCGGGAGGTGAGACAGGGGGACGGGAGGACGGGAGCTGAGACAGGTGGGATGGGAGGGAGACGGGAGGTGACGGGAGGGGGACGGGAGGTGAGAGAGGAGGTGAGACGGGAGGGGGCGGGAGGTGAGAGAGGAGGGAGAGGGGGGCGGGGAGGAGGGTGAGAGAGGAGGTGAGGCGGGGGAGGTGAGACGGGAGGGGACGGGAGGGGACGGGAGGGGGACGGGAGGTGAGAGAGAGGAGGTGAGAGGAGGTGAGGCGGGAGGAGGGGCGGGAGGTGAGGCGGGAGGTGAGGCGGGGAGGGGCGGGAGGGAGGAGAGAGAGGAGGGAGACGGGAGGTGAGGCGGGAGGGGCGGGAGGGGGACGGGAGGTGAGAGAGGAGGTGAGACGGGAGGGGGGCGGGGAGGTGAGGCGGGAGGTGAGAGAGGAGGTGAGGACGGGAGGTGAGACGGGAGGGGGACGGGAGGTGAGAGAGGAGGGAGACGGGAGGGGGACGGGAGGTGAGAGAGGAGGTGAGACGGGAGGTGAGACGGGGAGGGGACGGGGAGGTGAGAGAGGAGGTGAGGCGGGAGGGGAGGCGGGAGGTGAGGCGGGAGGTGAGGCGGGAGGGACAGGAGGGGAGACGGGAGGTGAGACGGGGGGGGAGACGGGAGGGGGGCGGAGAGGACAGGAGGGAGACGGGAGGAGACGGGAGGGGAGACAGGAGGTGAGAGAGGAGGGAGGAGGTGAGACAGGAGGTGAGACAGGAGGGGAGGCACTGGAATTGAATCCAGAGTTCAGATCTAAAAGGTATTGATACGCCTGCAGGACAGGAACATGTGAAATCTAACTGTCAATCATCTTTGTCTTCCTGAAAGGTGGCGATCAAAATCATTGATAAGACCCAGCTCAACCCCACCAGCCTGCAGAAGGTGAGAGACCGGCTGGATCCAGGTCCAGGCTGGATCCAGGTCCAGATCCCGTTGGTCCACGCAGGCCTAAAGAGCCAACATCACACGTGTCGTGAATCAGTCAAACAGACCGGACTGGAGATCACACGTACTCTGCGTGTGTCTATTATTGATTAGCTTTGTTTTCCAATAGCTGACCAATCAGCCAATCACCATTCGGCATTCAGTCAGTGTCATACGGACTGCTGCTTCAGTAATGATCCAGACTTGAGATCCATAAATCAGCTGATATCGGTTTCTGTCAGCTGATCAGTAAATGTCACAACCGCGGCGCTCTGACCAGCTGACGTTACTGTCAAACGTCCCGATCAATCGATAGCAATAATTAATAACTATATTTAAAGATCCTTCCTACTGAACTCTGCGCCCCGCCGACTCCACTGTCCCCTCATGTACCTGACCTTAAACCACGAGTTCATGTGCACTATTGATTATACAAATACTGCTGAATACTGCAGTAACTCTGTTTATAGCCCCGTCCCACACATCATCATATACTCCTGTTTATAGCCCCGTCCATTAAAGCACACATCCATCAATAACTTTGAATCTAATCAATGTGATCAGTTGTGATCAGGTTTCTAAAACAGTGATAATCCAAAATAAACAGAGGCTGGATGTTTAAAGGCTGCTGCCAACATCAGTGTTTCAGTTTGAAACAATATATTATTGATTTGTATCAAGTTCATTTCCTGATGAGCAGACAGACTAATCAATACCCGTCTCTCTCTCTGCCTGTCTGCCTGTCTGTCTCTCTCTCTGTCTGTCTGTCTGTCTGTCTCTCTGTCTGTCTGCCTGTTTCTCTCTCTGTCTGTCTGCCTGTCTCTCTCTCTGTCTGCCTGTCTCTCTCTCTCTCTCTCTGTCTCTCTCTCTCTGTCTGCCTGTCTGTCTGCCAGCTCTTCAGAGAGGTCAGGATAATGAAGATCTTAAATCACCCAAACATCGGTGAGTAATGTAACACACCACCTGTCTCTCTCTCTCTACACCTGTCTGTCTCTCTCTCTCTACACCTGTCTGTCTCTCTCTCTCTACACCTGTCTGTCTCTCTCTCTCTCTTCACCTGTCTGTCTCTCTCTTCACCTGTCTGTCTCTCTCTCTCTCTACACCTGTCTATCTCTCTTTCTCTCTCTCTCTCTACACCTGCCTGTCTCTCTCTCTCTCTACACCTGCCTGTCTCTCTCTCTCTACACCTGTCTCTCTCTCTCTCTCTCTCTCTTCACCCTCTCTCTCTCTCTTCACCTCTCTCTCTCTCTCTTCACCTGTCTCTCTCTCTCCCTCTCTCTCTTCACCTGTCTCTCTCTCTCCACCTGTCTCTCTCTCTCTCCCTCTCTCTCTCTTCACCTGTCTCTCTCTCTCTCTTCACCCGTCTCTCTCTCTCTTCACCTGTCTCTCTCTCTCTCTCTCTCTTCACCACCTCTCTCTCTCTTCACCTGTCTCTCTCTCTCCCTCTCTCTCTTCACCTGTCTCTCTCTCTCTCTTCACCTGTCTCTCTGCATGTCTCTCTCTCTCCCTCTCTCTTCACCTGTCTCTCTCTCTCTCTCCACCTGCCTGTCTCTCTCTCTTCACCTGTCTCTCTCTCTCTTCACCTGTCTCTCTCTCTCTTCACCTGTCTCTCTCTCCCTCTCTCTCTTCACCTGTCTCTCTCTCCCTCTCTCTCTCCACCTGTCTCTCTCTCTCTTCACCTGTCTCTCTCTCTCTCTTCACCTGTCTCTCTCTCTCTTCACCTGTCTCTCTCTCTTCACCTGTCTCTCTCTCTCTCCACCTGTCTCTCTCTCTCTCTCTCTCTCTCTCTCTCTCTCTCTCTTCACCCCTCTCTATCTCTCTTCACCTGTCTCTCTCTCTCTCTCTTCACCTGTCTCTCTCTTCACCTGTCTCTCTCTCTCTTCACCTGTCTCTCTCTCTTCACCTGTCTCTCTCTCTCTTCACCTGTCTCTCTCTCTTCACCTGTCTCTCTCTCTCTTCACCTGTCTCTCTCTCTCTTCACCTGTCTCTCTCTCTCTCTCTTCACCTGTCTCTCTCTCTCTCACCTCTCTCTCTCTCTCTCTCTCTCTCTCTCTCCCTCTCTCTCTTCACCCGTCTCTACCTCTCTTCACCTGTCTCTCTCTCTTCACCTGTCTCTCTCTTCACCTGTCTCTCTCTTCACCTGTCTCTCTCTTCACCTGTCTCTCTCTCTTCACCTGTCTCTCTCTCTTCACCTGTCTCTCTCTCTTCACCTGTCTCTCTCTCTCTCTCTCTCCCTCTCTCTCTTCACCTGTCTCTCTCTCTCTCCACCTGTCTCTCTCTCTCTTCACCTGTCTCTCTCTCTCTTCACCTCTCTCTCTCTCTCTCTCTCTTCACCTGTCTCTCTCTCTCTTCACCTGCCTGTCTCTCTCTTCACCTGTCTCTCTCTCTCTCCACCTGCCTGTCTCTCTCTTCACCTGTCTCTCTGCATGTCCACAGTGAAGCTGTTTGAGGTGATGGAGACAGAGAAGACTCTGTACCTGGTGATGGAGTACGCCAGCGGAGGTCAGTCACACCTTCATCTTTACCTTTAAAACTAGTTCTAACGTCTGGACCAGGTCTGGACCAGGTCTGACTCTGGACCGGGGTGAGACCAGGTTTAAACGCTGGTTTTATGACCTCTGACCTTCATCCCGTCCGGTTGACTGTCACGTTGTGTTTGTGCTAGAGGTGACCTTGGTTTCTGTGTGCGTGCAGGTGAGGTGTTTGACTACCTCGTAGCTCATGGGAGGATGAAGGAGAAGGAGGCCAGAGCTAAATTTAGACAGGTAACACACGCACACACTGCTGTTACCATGGGAACACCCTGGAGGGACCTGCATCCCATAATGCAGTAGTGAGGTGGATGAAATCACTGAAGGTTCAGCTTTTCTGTCTCTATCAGGTGCTGCAAACACTGTATCTGAACCTGTCTGTCTGTCTACCTGTCTGTCTGCCTGTCTGTCTCTCTCTCTACCTGCCTGTCTGTCTCTCTACCTGTCTGTCTGTCTGTGCAGATTGTGTCTGCAGTTCAGTACTGCCATCAGAAGCACATAGTTCACCGTGACCTTAAGGTAACACGCTAAACTTTAATCCAGATTTCCCAGCTGACATTTAACACACCATGAAAATACATTTTACATCTCCTCCTCCTGCTCCCCTCTCCTCCTCCTCCTCCCCTCCTCCTCCTCCTCCTCCTCCTCTCGTCTCTCCCCTCCTCTCCTCCTCCTCCCTACCCTCCTCCTCCTCCTCCTCCTCCTCCTCCTCCTCTCCTCTCTCCCCTCCTCTCCTCCCTCCCTCGCTCCTCCTCCTCCCCCCCTCCTCCTCCTCCTCCTCTCTCTCCCTCCTTCTCTCCTCCTCTCCTCCTCCTCCTCCCCCTCCTCCTCCTCCTCTCCTCCCCTCTCTCCTCCTCTCCTCTCCTCCTCCTCTCCCCTCTCCTCCCTCCCCTCCTCTCCTCCCCTCTCCCTCCCCTCCTCCCCTCCTCCTCCTCCCCTCCTCCCCTCTCCTCCTCTCTCCTCTCCTCCTCCTCTCCTCCTCCCTCTCTCCTCCTCCTCCTCCTCCTCCTCCTCCTCCTCTCCTCCTCCTCTCCTCCTCCCCCTCCTCCTCCCCCTCCTCCTCCTCCTCCTCCTCCTCCCCCCTGCAGGCGGAGAACCTCCTCCTGGATGCCGACATGAATATTAAAATAGCAGATTTTGGGTTCAGTAACGAGTTCACTGTCGGTGGGAAACTGGACACTTTCTGTGGCTCTCCTCCGTACGCTGCTCCTGAACTTTTCCAGGTACTCGCACACTTTCACGCACTCGTGCATCTTAAACATGTTCGATATTATCGTACGACGACGATGTCAGCAGTGTGTCGCCGAGGGAGACGTACCTGAAGTTCGCCCAGATCCCGTCCCTGAGTGGGCTCCCCGGTCCCGCACGCCTCCAGGATCTCACCAGACTCTCAGCACAGATGTCGCTGCATATAAACAAGCTGCTGGTTGGAGTCCATGTTTGGTGCAAGAACACGTGACAGTTGGCGCTGGCGGGGTTTCGGGGCCGCGGGGACATTTACTGTTATTGATCTGACACGTACACTGATACGCCTGAGGGATTTAGTTACTTTGGTAGGTATTTACTCGAGTTAGCAGTCAGTAAGTTGTTGATTGTCAGGTACTTAGGGCCGTAGGTGAGTCCTCAGGTAGGCAGGTGTGTAACTGTGTGTGTGTGTGTGTGTGTGTGTGTGTGTGTGTGTGTGTGTGTGTGTGTGTGTTGCAGGGTAAGAAGTACGACGGTCCAGAGGTGGATGTGTGGAGTCTGGGTGTGATCCTCTACACTCTGGTCAGTGGATCGCTGCCATTTGACGGACAGAACCTGAAGGTCAGTAACACACAGACTGACGGGATAAAGGACTAGTGGAGTCCCTCAGGGAGGCGTCCCGGAGCCTCTGGTCTCCGTGTGACCAGTCGGTCCCCACGTGTTTCAGATGGATAGCAGCTCTGTGTGTCCAGAACAGAGACAGGTCCAGGAAGTGGTTAGCCTAGCTTAGCACAAAGACTGGAAGCAAGGGGAAACTGCTAGCCTAGCTGCATCAAAAGAGAAAAGTCTACCTTCCAAAAACCCCGAGCTGTGTGATTTGGAGGGGCACTTACAGAACAGTTGTACTGTCCTTTAAAGGACAGACAGGGACAGTGTCTGATGTCTGCCTGTCTGTCTGCCTGTCTGTCTGCCTGCAGGAGCTGAGAGAGCGAGTGCTGCGTGGTAAATATCGTATTCCCTTCTACATGTCGACTGACTGTGAGAACCTGCTGAAGCGTTTCCTGGTGCTGAACCCGGGGAAGCGAGGAACTCTGGAGGTCAGGACACACCGGCTGCTAGTCTTTAGTCAGTCCTACAGTAAGAAGGCTGCAGGGCGGGACAGTCCTCGTGTGGGAGTCTTTGGGTTTGGCAGCTGAATACAGAAACGTCCAGGCAGCGAGGAAGTCTCAGACTGGACACGCTTGCTAATGTTAAAAAAGCTTCAGCAGGCTGGCTGTCCTGAGATCTGATAGTTTTCCTTTAAGGGTGATTGATTGATTGATCAGCTGATTGGTTGCACTGTTTTCCTTTTCAGCAAATCATGAAGGATCGCTGGATCAACGCCGGCTCCGATGAAGAGGCGCTGAAACCCTTCATCGAGCCGGAGCTGGACATCAGAGACCAGAAGAGGATCGGTACGCATTTAAATGCTTTATTAGGATCCAGCAGTTACAGAACAAGCTCACAGGTTATATACACACCTGTGAGCTTTTCACGATCACTGATCTGCAGTCAGATCTGCTCAGTGATCGCACACACACACGCTTTACGGTCCCGTCCCATACTGCTGTTAAGTCGCAGATTACTGAATCCAGGGACAGGTCCTTTCCTGGGTGACGACCCGGGACCGGTCCTGGGTGACGACCAGGGACCGGTCCTTTCCTGGGTGATGACCCGAGACAGGTCCTGGGTGACGACCCGGGATCGGTCCTGGGTGACGACCAGGGACAGGTCCTTTCCTGGGTGACGACCAGGGACCGGTCCTGGGTGACGACCGGGACAGGTCCTGGGTGACGACCAGGGACAGGTCCTTTCCTGGGTGACGACCAGGGACCGGTCCTGGGTGACGACCCGGGACCGGTCCTTTCCTGGGTGACGACCAGGGACAGGTCCTGGGTGACGACCAGTGGGACAGGTCCTTTCCTGGGTGACCGGGACCAGGGACCCGGTCCTGGGTGACGACCCGGGACAGGTCCTGGGTGACGACCAGGGACAGGTCCTTTCCTGGGTGACGACCCGGGATCGGTCCTGGGTGACGACCCGGGACAGGTCCTGGGTGACGACCCGGGACCGGTCCTGGGTGACGACCCGGGACAGGTCCTTTCCTGGGTGACGACCGGGACCGGTCCTGGGTGGTCCTGGGTGACGACGACCTGGGTGGGGACAGGTCCTCAGCAGCCAATCAGGAGAGAGCACTGGTACCTGCTCACCTCTGTGTCTGTTGTGTTTCAGACATGATGGTGGGGTTGGGTTACTCCAGAGAGGAGATCAACGATTCGCTCACCAAGATGAAGTATGATGACATCACAGCCACCTACCTGCTGCTGGGACGCAAGGCTGCTGAGGTCAGAGGTGGTTACCATGGTAACAGCAGGTGCGAAACACACAGAGGCCGACCAGCAGCGATAACGGCGTGTTTGTGTTTCAGGTGGAGGCGAGCGACTCTTCGTCCTCCAGCAGCGTCTCTCTGCTCAAACCTCGTCCGTCCAGCAGCAGTCAGTCTCCTGCTCACCTCCTCAACCAGCGCTCCTCCTCCAAGCAGAGGAGGTACAGCGACCAAGGTACACTCCAAGACCAGGCCCGGATTTAATCCAGATCACATTTACAGACTGCAGACTATAACTCCTCCTCCTCCTCCTCCTCCTCTCTCCTCCTCTCTCTCCTCCTCCTCTCGTCTCTCTCCTCCTCCTCCTCCTCTCGTCTCTCTCCTCCTCCTCCTCCTCTCGTCTCTCTCCTCCTCCTCTTCCTCCTCCTCTCGTCTCTCTCCTCCTCCTCTCGTCTCTCTCCTCCTCCTCCTCCTCCTCCTCCTCCTCTCTCTCTCTCCTCCTCCTCCTCCTCTCTCTCTCTCCTCCTCCTCTTCCTCCCTCTCTCGTCTCTCTCCTCCTCCTCTCTCTCTCTCTCCTCCTCCCTCCTCTCTCTCTCTCTCTCTCCTCCCTCCTCTCTCTCTCTCTCTCCTCCTCCTCTTCCTCCTCCTCTCGTCTCTCTCCTCCTCCTCTCGTCTCTCGTCTCTCTCCTCATCCTCCTCTCATCTCTCTCCTCCTCCTCTCGTCTCTCTCCTCCTCCTCTTCCTCCTCCTCTCGTCTCTCTCCTCCTCCTCCTCTCGTCTCTCTCCTCATCCTCCTCTCGTCTCTCTCCTCTCATCTCTCTCCTCCTCCTCCTCTCATCTCTCTCCTCCTCTTCCTCCTCCTCCTTCTCCTCTCCTCTCATCTCTCTCCTCCTCCTCCTCCTCTCGTCTCTCTCCTCCTCCTCCTCCTCTCTCGTCTCTCGTCTCTCTCCTCATCCTCCTCTCGTCTCTCTCCTCCTCCTCTTCCTCCTCCTCTCGTCTCTCTCCTCCTCCTCCTCTCG
>NC_058057.1:28777041-28827041 GCF_020085105.1 Siniperca chuatsi
ATGATAGATTATAGATTATAGGTGATAGATGATAGGTGATAGATGATAGATTATAGATGGATAGATGATAGATTATAGATTATAGGTGATAGATGATAGGTGATAGATGATAGATTATAGATTATAGGTGATAGATTATAGATGATAGATTATAGGTGATAGATGATAGATTATAGGTGATAGATGATAGATGATAGATTATAGATGGATAGATGATAGATTATAGATGATAGGTGATAGATGATAGATTATAGATGGATAGATGATAGATTATAGATGGATAGATGATAGATTATAGATGATAGGTGATAGATGATAGATTATAGATGGATAGATGATAGATTATAGATGATAGATGATAGATAGGGTTAGCAGTTTATCTGAACGTATGAATGAAAACATGATGAAACTGTGTCTAACTGTCTCAGAGCGGCTCGTCCAGCATGTCCAGGAGGAACACGTATGTTTGCAGCGACAGGAACTCGACAGACCGACACGCTGTCGTCCAGAACGGCAAAGAGAACAGGTACGAGTCCACCTGTCCACCAGGTGACCTACTGATCTAATGATGTAACATGTAGTCCTTTAATCTCTGCCCCCCCCCCCACAGTTCAGCCGCCACCACCCCTCAGAAGTCAGTGGGCGGAGCCTCCACCCACAGTGTCAGCAGTGGAGCGACTCCACCTGACCGCCTGCGTTTCCCTCGGGGGACGGCGAGTCGCAGCACCTTCCACGGAGGTCAGCTCAGAGAGAGACGCACCGCCACCTACAACGGCCCCCCCGCCTCGCCCAGCCTGTCACAGGATGCCCAATCACGAGCCAGAGGATCCACCAACCTGTTCTCCAAACTCACCTCCAAACTCACACGCAGGTATGCCAACGCAAGCGAGGCTGTTCTTCCTGAGTCAGAGGATCCTGAACTTGTATTTACCTGTTTGACTGTAGACAGGTGTGTCCCCATGTAGACAGGTGTGGCGTGTCTCTGTGTAGACAGGTGTGGCGTGTCCCCGTGTAGACAGGTGTGGCGTGTCTCTGTGTAGACAGGTGTGGCGTGTCCCCGTGTAGACAGGTGTGGCGTGTCTCCGTTTAGACAGGTGTGGCGTGTCCCCGTGTAGACAGGTGTGGCTTGTCCCAGTTTAGACAGGTGTGGCGTGTCTCTGTGTAGACAGGTGTGGCGTGTCCCCGTGTAGACAGGTGTGGCGTGTCTCTGTGTAGACAGGTGTGGCGTGTCCCCGTGTAGACAGGTGTGGCGTGTCTCCGTTTAGACAGGTGTGGCGTGTCCCCGTGTAGACAGGTGTGGCTTGTCCCAGTTTAGACAGACGTGGCGTGTCCCCGTGTAGACAGGTGTGGCGTGTCCCCGTGTAGACAGGTGTGGCGTGTCTCCGTTTAGACAGGTGTGGCGTGTCCCCGTGTAGACAGACGTGGCGTGTCCCCGTGTAGACAGGTGTGGCGTGTCCCCATGTAGACAGGTGTGGCGTGTCTCTGTGTAGACAGGTGTGGCGTGTCCCCGTGTAGACAGGTGTGGCGTGTCCCCGTGTAGACAGGTGTGGCGTGTCTCCGTTTAGACAGGTGTGGCGTGTCCCCGTGTAGACAGGTGTGTCTCTGTGTAGACAGGCGTGTCCCCGTGTAGACAGGCGTGTCCCCGTGTAGACAGGTGTGGCGTGTCCCTGTGTAGACAGGCGTGTCCCTGTGTAGACAGGCGTGTCCCTGTGTAGACAGGTGTGGCGTGTCCCTGTGTAGACAGGTGTGGCGTGTCCCTGTGTAGACAGGCGTGTCCCCGTGTAGACAGGCGTGTCCCTGTGTAGACAGGCGTGTCCCCGTGTAGACAGGTGTGGCGTGTCCCTGTGTAGACAGGCGTGTCCCCGTGTAGACAGGCGTGTCCCCGTGTAGACAGGTGTGGCGTGTCCCCGTGTAGACAGGCGTGTCCCGTGTAGACAGGCGTGTCTCCGTGTAGACAGGTGTGTCTCCGTGTAGACAGGTGTGGCGTGTCCCTGTGTAGACAGGCGTGTCCCCGTGTAGACAGGCGTGTCCCCGTGTAGACAGGCGTCACAGTGGCAGTTTAATTGAATTGTAAGTAAAAACAAACATTTTATCTAGTCTGAGTTTGACTTGAATCTGGCTGCAGGACCAGGACTCTGGAGACCTGCTCCTGTCAGAAACCAGAACATCATCTGCTCATTAATACTTGAACTCATCTCCCTTCCTTGTGTCCTTCTTGTGTCCTTGCTGTCAGAGGTGTGTCAGAGGTTGAGAGGAACGGGAGACCTGAAGGGTCCAGGTGAGTCCGACAGGTGTTTCTATGCCATTGATGTGATTATTGTTATAATTGTCTTTATTCTGATTGGTTTAGAGGGTTAGGGGGAGGTTCTGCAGGCCAGCAATCAGAAACCAGTATTTCACTTGTTTGTATTATTTTTATTTGTGTGTCAGCTGCTTTGACAACAAATAAGATCCAGCTGAGGATCTCAGTTGTCGGCAGGTTTAATGTTGTCGGGGAACCTGAACCACACGTCTACCTGACGCTACTGATGCAAAGGACAGACTTCTGACTCCTCCCCTCCTCCCCTCCCCTCCCTCCCTCTCTGTAGTCGTAATGTATCGTGTGATCAGAAGGAGGATCCTGGCTCTCCTGCTTCTCCTCAGCTGAAGGAGTCGAAGCCTCGCTCCCTGAGGTTCACCTGGAGCATGAAGACCACGTCCTCCATGGAGCCTCAGGACATGATGAGGGAGATCAGGAAAGTCCTGGACGCCAACAACTGCGACTACGAGCAACGAGAGCGCTTCCTGCTTCTCTGTGTCCACGGCGACGGACACGCCGACAGCCTCGTCCAATGGGAGATGGAGGTTTGCAAACTGCCCCGCCTCTCGCTCAACGGAGTCCGCTTCAAACGGATTTCAGGAACGTCCATCGCCTTCAAGAACATCGCCTCCAAGATCGCCAACGAACTCAAGCTGTAGACAGACAGGTAAAGACTGAGAGACAGACAGGTAGAGACTGAGAGACAGACAGACGGGTAGAGACAGGTAGAGAGACAGGTGGAGAGAGAGACAGGTAGAGACTGAGAGACAGATAGGTAGAGAGACAGACGGGTAGAGAGACAGGTGGAGAGAGAGACGGGTAGAGACTGAGAGACAGACAGGTAGAGACAGGTAGAGAGACAGGTGGAGAGAGAGACGGGTAGAGACTAGAGAGACAGACAGACAGACGGGTAGAGACAGGTAGAGAGACAGGTGGAGAGAGAGACGGGTAGAGACTGAGAGACAGACAGGTAGAGACAGATGGGTAGAGACAGGTGGAGAGACGGGTAGAGAGACAGACAGGTGGAGAGAGAGACAGGTAGAGACAGGTGGAGAGAGAGACAGGTAGAGAGAGAGACAGGTAGAGACAGGTGGAGAGAGAGACAGGTAGACAGACAGGTGGAGAGAGAGAGAGACAGGTGGAGAGACAGACAGGTAGAGACAGGTGGAGAGAGAGACAGGTAGAGAGACAGACGGGTAGAGACAGGTAGAGAGACAGGTGGAGAGAGAGACAGGTAGAGACTGAGAGACAGATAGGTAGAGAGACAGACGGGTAGAGAGACAGGTGGAGAGAGAGACGGGTAGAGACTGAGAGACAGACAGGTAGAGAGACAGACGGGTAGAGACAGGTAGAGAGACAGGTGGAGAGAGAGACGGGTAGAGACTGAGAGACAGACAGGTAGAGACAGATGGGTAGAGACAGGTGGAGAGACGGGTAGAGAGACAGACAGGTGGAGAGAGAGACAGGTAGAGACAGGTGGAGAGAGAGACAGGTAGAGAGAGAGACAGGTAGACAGACAGGTGGAGAGAGAGAGAGACAGGTGGAGAGAGAGACAGGTAGAGACAGGTGGAGAGAGAGACAGGTAGAGAGACAGACAGGTAGAGACAGGTAGAGAGACAGGTAGAGAGACAGGTGGAGAGACAGACAGGTAGAGAGACAGGTGGAGAGACAGACAGGTAGAGACAGGTGGAGAGAGAGACAGGTGGAGAGAGAGACAGGTGGAGAGACAGACAGGTAGAGAGACAGACAGGTAGAGAGACAGACAGGAGAGACAGACAGGTAGAGAGACCAGCAGGATGTGAACATGTTGATGATGTCACTGTCTTGTCTCTCATTAAAGCGCTGCTGTCTGTCTGTACGGGGTTTCCCTCACCTGCTCCCAGCGCCGCAGTGGCAGCTCCTCGCCGCACTGAATGAATGGACATGGCTGACTGCTGCAAAGGATCATGGGACTCGGAGTCCAGTGTTATGAAGACAACACAGGAACTGTTCTGCTGTGATGTACATTTGTTTTATTTTGAAAGACCCTCTGCAGTGACTGAGCTGCAGGTTTTGGCCCCGCCCACCACGTAAATAAGATTAAAGGGGCGGGGCATGTGGCGGTGGGCGGGGTCACGGGGACCCAGACAGGTTGGTGTGAGTTGTTCGTGAATGTAAATAGTTTGTCTGACAGAGACTCACCTGGTTTATATGTTGATTTGTTTCCTCTTTTGTACATGTGAGCGGTCAGCTGATCGTCAGCTGATCGTCAGCTGATGTTGTTTGTTATTGAACCTCAGGTTCACCTGTGTCTCATTAAACACCTTGAATGCAGCACAGCTTCCTGTTGTCTGAATGTCAGTAAAGTACAGGAGCCCAGAGGGACCACAGTCACACCAACGTGTTGTAATATTAGTAGTTATATAAATATGAAGAAATGGTTTCTATGGAGACCCGAAGGACAAAACTCAACACTGAATATTTTTAATGAACCATGTTCGGATGTTTTGGAGGAAGTTGTTAAACTTTTTAAAAAAACATTTTCAGAATAAAATGTTTCCTGTTTTTTGATTGACAGCTCATTTTGATTTTAAAAAAAACAACATGAAGCAGGAACTTTAAGAATAGTAGATATTTGATCACGATGACTCATCCATCAATCAGAAATGAGCTGACCAGCACATTTACTGTCTTATCTTGGTAACAGTGTGTGTATATATTATATATATTAATTATATATATAAATATATAATGTACAGTGGTGTGAAAGTGTTTGCCCCCTTCCTGATTTCTTAAATGAAGGTTGTTATTATTAAGGGAAAGCAAAATCCAAACCTACATGGCCCTGTGTGAAAAAGTGATTGCCCCCTAAACCTAATAACTGGTTGCTCCACCCTTAGCAGCAACAACTGCAGTCAGGCGTTTGCGATAACTTGCAGTGAGTCTTTTACAGCGCTGTGGAGGAGTTTCGGCCCAAATCTTTGCAGAATTGTTGTGATTCAGCCACATTGGAGGGTTTTCGAGCATGAACTGCCTTTTTAAGGTCACGCCACAGCATCTCAATAGGATTCAGGTCAGGACTCTGACTAGGCCGCTCCAAAGTCTTCATTTTGTTCTTCTTCAGCCGTTCAGAGACCCCCCAACAACATCCAGAGAACTGCAGGCCTCACTCGCCTCAGTTAAGGTCAGTGTTCATGACTCCACCATAAGAAAGAGACGGGGCAAAAAAACATCACACTACCACCATATTTTACTGTTGGTATGATCTTTTTCTGAAATGATGTGTGTTACTTTTACGCCAGATGTAACGGGACACACACCTTCCAAAAAGTTCAGCTTTTGTCCCGTCAGTCCACAGAGTATTTTCCCAAAAGTCTTGGGGATCATCAAGATGTTTTCTGGCAGAAATGAGCCTTAATGTTCTTTTTGTTCAGCAGTGGTTTTCGTCTCTGCCGTTTTTGCCCAAATTCGTATCAGAATGGTTCGGTGTAGTTAGCATCTTTCATCTGTTTATGTTGTGCGTTAGCTTGTAGCTGGCAGCGGCTGTGAAGCGTACCATATTATCTGCTTCGACGCGTTCACATTGTCAGTAACGTCAGAGTTGAAGGAAGCTCCAGGATCCGGTTTGCATCCAGAAGCTGCACTCGACCACGTTTGCTGTCAAAACTTTCAACAATATTTATTTCTTTCATGGAGCATCACAGGATCTCTGTGAAACTCTGATGCTTAAAAACATCTCCGCACATTATTATCTGTGATTAACGGGTCAGCAGGTCCGTTTCCTTTAGAGCCAAACAGAACAAACTGACCCGTTTCTAATATCCGATTTTAACTGATCCTCCTAATACACACAGTTGGTCACTGATGACATCACAGACGACATCACCACCAGGTGGCGTCCGATTATCGAACCGTGAAGTCAGTTCCTTCTGATAATCAGACGTTTGCGTTTGTTTCAGAACTAAAATGTGTTATTGATCCTCCAGCAGCTGATTTTCATTCAGACGTGATACAGAAGGTCGGCGTTAAAACGTCGTCCGACACGAACGCGTGAGAAGTGTCGAATATTCGAAACGGTTCGTGTGGTGACGAGCGACATCACACAGGTGTGAAACGGGCTGCGTCACAGCGACATCACACAGGTGTGAAGCGGGCTGCGTCACAGCGACATCACACAGGTGTGAAGCGGGCTGCGTCACAGCGACATCACAGGTGTGAAGCGGGCTGCGTCACTGCGACATCACACAGGTGTGAAGCGGGCTGCGTCACAGCGACATCACACAGGTGTGAAACGGGCTGCGTCACAGCGACATCACAGGTGTGAAGCGGGCTGCGTCACTGCGACATCACACAGGTGTGAAACGGGCTGCGTCACTGCGACATCACACAGGTGTGAAACGGGCTGCGTCACTGCGACATCACACAGGTGTGAAACGGGCTGCGTCACAGCGACATCACAGGTGTGAAACGGGCTGCGTCACTGCGACATCACACAGGTGTGAAGCGGGCTGCGTCACTGCGACATCACACAGGTGTGAAGCGGGCTGCGTCACTGCGACATCACACAGGTGTGAAGCGGGCTGCGTCACTGCGACATCACACAGGTGTGAAACGGGCTGCGTCACTGCGACATCACAGGTGTGAAACGGGCTGCGTCACTGCGACATCACACAGGTGTGAAGCGGGCTGCGTCACTGCGACATCACACAGGTGTGAAGCGGGCTGCGTCACTGCGACATCACACAGGTGTGAAGCGGGCTGCGTCACAGCGACATCACACAGGTGTGAAGCGGGCTGCGTCACTGCGACATCACACAGGTGTGAAGCGGGCTGCGTCACTGCGACATCACACAGGTGTGAAGCGGGCTGCGTCACTGCGACATCACACAGGTGTGAAGCGGGCTGCGTCACTGCGACATCACACAGGTGTGAAAGCGGGCTGCGTCACTGCGCGACATCACACAGGTGTGAAAGCGGGCTGCGTCACAGCGACATCACACAGGTGTGAAGCGGGCTGCGCCACAGCGACATCACACAGGTGTGAAGCGGGCTGCGTCACAGCGACATCACAGGTGTGAAGCGGGCTGCGTCACTGCGACATCACACAGGTGTGAAGCGGCGGGCTGCGTCACAGCGACATCACACAGGTGTGAAAGCGGGCTGCGCCACAGCGACATCACAGGTGTGAAGCGGGCTGCGTCACTGCGACATCACACAGGTGTGAAGCGGGCTGCGTCACTGCGACATCACACAGGTGTGAAGCGGGCTGCGTCACTGCGACATCACACAGGTGTGAAAGCGGGCTGCGTCACAGCGACATCACAGGTGTGAAGCGGGCTGCGTCACTGCGACATCACACAGGTGTGAAGCGGGCTGCGTCACTGCGACATCACACAGGTGTGAAGCGGGCTGCGTCACTGCGACATCACACAGGTGTGAAGCGGGCTGCGTCACTGCGACATCACACAGGTGTGAAAGCGGGCTGCGTCACTGCGACATCACAGGTGTGAAACGGGCTGCGTCACTGCGACATCACACAGGTGTGAAGCGGGCTGCGTCACTGCGACATCACACAGGTGTGAAGCGGGCTGCGTCACTGCGACATCACACAGGTGTGAAACGGGCTGCGTCACAGCGACATCACACAGGTGTGAAGCGGGCTGCGTCACTGCGACATCACACAGGTGTGAAGCGGGCTGCGTCACTGCGACATCACACAGGTGTGAAACGGGCTGCGTCACTGCGACATCACACAGGTGTGAAACGGGCTGCGTCACTGCGACATCACACAGGTGTGAAACGGGCTGCGTCACTGTGACATCACACAGGTGTGAAGCGGGCTGCATGAGAAGAAAGTGACAGAAAAGGTTTTTAACTCTTTAGTGAAATGAAGTTTCAGTCTGAGACTTTGATATTTGCACATTATAATAAAGTGTTTTCTGCTTTACACAAATGTCGAGTTTGTGAAATATTTCATAATAAAAGCGCCGCTGGGCACGACCATCTTTTCACCTGTAACTCGTACAGAGCGGCTGCGGAGTCCGGAGTCCTGGCGGCGGTCTGCGCTCCGAGGCCCCGCCTCCTCGGTCAGCTAGTCTAACTCACTTTGTCACTTGTATTTCTTTAAGAGACGGCTGGTGGCGTTTGAGTCTGTCTCGCTGCAGCATGAACACCTGGACTGAATCAGTGTGTGTGAAGTGTGTGTGGAAAGAAGACAGGTGAGCCGCAGGTGTTTAGTTCGGGGCCACACAGACTTTATTAGATATTTCAGGTGTTAGATGGGTCCAACAGGTGGAGACAGGAAATAGAAAATCCTTCACATGTTGGAAGACTGAAGTCTAACTGAGCGGCTCTAAACGTCCCGCAGCGTCGGGACGGTTTCTGATTGATTACAGTGAGGGGGGGTGGGGGTGGGGGGGTCAGAGGTCAGAGGTTACAGTGACGCAGTTCACTTCTGGTCGGGCATGATGTCGTCGATGCTCTCTCCGGCCTCCAGACGTTTCTCCATGTCCACCAGCAGGTTGACTCCGTCCACCACCATCTGAACCAGCTCCACCTCCGAGAAGCCCAGACGGTCCGCGTTAGAGATGTCAAAGACTCCGCCCACCGCCGCCGTGTCCACGCCACCTGAGAGACACAGGAAGTGATGTCACAGAGACAGGTACACCTTTAACTAGAGCTTCGTCAGTGACGCTTCAGGGACAGACAGACTGTTGGGCTGTAAACTGGATCAATATTTATCTGGATGAAACTGTTCGATGTGTCGATTATCTCCAAAAACAAACTCTGTAAAGTATTGATCACGTTTCAAAAAAAAAAAAAAAAAAGCTAAATTAATTCAGAAGAGGCTTTTAATTTGTACTCTGTTAATCTACTTCCTGATTGGTCAGATTTCACCTGCTGAAACTTTTACTGTTTCAGCAGCAACAGGAGCTCTGATTGGCCGGCTGTTTTGTGTTAGGAGTCTGCCTGCCTGTTTACCTGTCTGCCTGTTTACCTGCCTGCCTGTTTACCTGTCTGCCTGCCTACCTGTCTGTTTACCTGTCTGCCTGCCTACCTGTCTGTTTACCTGTCTGCCTGCCTACCTGTCTGCCTGCCTACCTGTTCCTCTCTTCTGCAGCCTCAGCCTCTTCAGGATCTCTCCGAACTTCTCGTGCTTGCTGACGTTGGGCAGTTTGACGTGGACTCCAGCTCTCAGTCCCGTCCCCAGGTTAGACGGACAGGTGAGGACGTAGCCCAGGTGCTCGTTCCACATGAACTCGTGACCTCGCTCCTTAAACAAGGCCTCGATCTGCCAGAGAGAGAGAGAGAGAGAGACACACAGGTGGTCAGGTGAGATGGTTCCAGGTCTTAAAGAGCCTGAACTACAGGACTTCTTCCTAGTGATGTCATTGTGTTATTTAACAAAGACGACCTGTCCTGGAACAGGAAGTGAGTGTGCAGGTGTTCACCTTGGTGAGTCCGGTGCAGAAGCGAGTGAACACCTCCCTCATGTTACCTCCTTTCTGCATGCTGATGACACGCAGGTGATCCTCCTCGTTCACCCAGACCAGGAAGGTCTTGTTGTCGTTGTGCCTGCAGGCGAGAGCGAAGGGTTAATCACAGAGGGACAGAAAGCTGAGCCGCAACAGGAAGTCAGTCAGCTACCGTCCAATCACAACACACGATTATTCCAACATCTCATTTAGACTTGGTATGTCAGAGATCAGAGGTCAGAGGTCATACTGACCAGATGCCACGGCCGTCGGGCCAGTCGCGGGCCATGCCGGACGCCAGCAGCAGCGGGGAGACGGGCTTGTCGAACAGGAAGTGGTCATCGATCAGCTGCTGCTGCTCCTCCTCCGTCATGTTCTTCAGAGCGTAATACTTTCCCTTCAAGTCTCCGTCCAGGATGTCCAAACCTGCAGCGCACGCGGGAGGTCAGAGGTCAGACGTTAACGGGAGGTCATAAACCCTCGGTCAGGACTGTCAGGTTAGGAGGCAGGATGTGTGGTCTGCCTGAGAGGCTGAACTCAGGGCTCTGATTTTACACATTGAAGCAAACTGAAGTTCTAAAGGTGGAAACATTTGGTCTAAAAACGTTACCACCTTAAATATTCATGAAAGACTTTCAGATTAAAAGGCAGGATTTTCTGCTGCGTCTCCGTTTGTCTTACAGGTTTTTATCCAACAAGAACCTCATACTGAGCTGATCACACAGAAAATGTTTTGAAATCGATTGAACGAGTTGGTCGTCGGAGCGCAGCAGATCAACGCTATCGATCACTTATAGAAACTATTAAATCAGTTTCATCTCCGAGTGAAGAAGCTTCGTCATCAGCAGCGGTCAGCTGTTTTTAGCCTGTTAGCAGCTCTATGGATGCTAATGTCTGCCTGTCACTTTGGTTGGCCAATCACGCTCCCCTCAGGATGAACTGTAATAACTTTATTGATCCTCTGACTTTCCATCTAGCGCCACCATCAGGTCGACATGTTAACGCGTCCGACACTTTGGTTTCTGAGCAAACACCTGCAGAGCTGCTGACGCTCCCATCAGCCTCAGCTGCACTCTGTGTTCACTGCTAACCAGCTAATGTTAGCATGCTAACAGCTAAGCTAAGATGATGAATATAATACCTGCTAAACATCAGCATGTTAGCATTGACATTGTGAGCATGTTAGCATGCTGATGTTAGCATTAGCTAGCATGGCTGTAGACCAAGCGGCAACCTCCGCAGCTGAAAACTGAAGCCAACAGGAAGTGCCAAAATCTGCAGTTCCTCGAACGGCCACTTGAGGCTCTGAAAGCGGGTCAGTCCCCGCAGAGCCGCGTGTCAAAATAGACTTCGCAGCAGAAGTAAACACGTTTACAGCTGCTACCAAACTCTGTTTTGGCCTTTAAAGTGACTGATTTCTGTACAACTCACCCGTTTAAATTTTATTCAGGCTTAAAGTTCTGCGTAATTAAGGACGTGGCTGCTTTGAGCGACAGGCGTGCGCCCTCTCAGGTGGCCGTTTCAGCAACCAGGACTCATTCGGCCGCCTCAGCTCCATGTTTGGATTTGCCGGAGTCAGGGACTGCCAAGATGGCGACGGCTGAGCCTGACGTCACGGACGCTACGTCCACGTTTCATGCAGTCGGTGCTGTAGACTCGTCTTTCCATTAAGAGGTTAAATGAGCCGCCCGTCCCTCTGTGCTGCGGCGCTCACAGCGGGGGGAAGCTCAGTGTCTGGTCTGCTGGTTTCAGCCGGTCCAGTTCACTTTAGGCTCATTTGAATATGAAAGGAGGTTTTAGATTCAGCGAGCTCTCGGCCTCATTAAGAGTCTCAGCAGGACGACACAGAGCGCCGTTATATAACGGCTTGATCTGCTGCTGCATTCACTGACACGCTCACTGAGGCATTATGGGAAAAAATCTAAATAAAGACCGGCCCTTTTCAGCCGCACATAAAACCAGACTGATGAAGAGTGTGTTCCTCTTCTGCCTCAGTGACTCAGCAGCTCCATCATCAGTGTCCCTGAACGCACCGTCACAGTTTACCTGTTTTACAGACTAAACTAACCGACAGGAGGAGGCGGAGGAACCAGCCCCGCCCCCTGAGACGTGATGACGCAGGTGATTCTGATGAAAATACAAAATGTAAAACATAGTTTGTACATGTGAAACTGAAACTATTTGGGCAAAACTGAGTTGTTTTTTAGTGAAGAGACAGCAGAGCAGTTCAGCGTCCTACAGGCAGGGGGCAGACTGACAGGAAGTGATGTCGTACTTTCGATGGAGAGGTTTTCGATGGCGCGGCGTTCCCCGCGGCTGCAGTGCGGCGGCAGACAGAAGCCGCGGATGCTCCGTCCTGTCCGAACGCGAGAGCTCAGAACGTAGTTTGGATCCAGATCGTCTCCACCCTGAAACCCAGCAGAGAACAACAACATCAGTAGAACTCAGTAGAACCAACGGTCCAATCAGCACCGACTTTAACCAAAACTATCGGTCTGTTCAAGGGACAAAAAGAGTGAAACAGGTGTTTATTTACAGATTCATTTATGTCACTGAAACTTTATCGACTTGTCAATAAAAGACAAAAAGTCTAAATAAATCCAGCGGGAGGTTGAGTTCGGACACGCGTCTCAGAGCTGTTGTGGACCGAATCATTCAGGGTTCAGGTCTTATTTTTCACACGTGGATCACGGAGTTTGACGTGAACGTGGATTATTCAGCTCGTCAAAGGTTAAAATGTGTCTGCAGCCGCTCTGTGGCATCATGCTAGCAGCTGTGCCTTGAGCTAAATGCTAACATCAGCATGCTAACATGCTAACAATGCTAACACCTGATGGTGGCGCTAGATGGAAAGTCAGAGGATCAGCGGAGTGATTACAGTTCGTCCTGAGGGGAGCATGAACGATGAAGTCTCATCGCAGGATGCTTCAGTCGGGACAGACGGACATTAATGTTGCCGTCGTTTAAAAAAAGAAAAGTCTCGTGTGCCGGAGTCCGTCGACCTGCACAGGTGCAGCGCTGGATTTAAGTCTGTAAGGTGTTTGAGGTGACGGGTCGTGTTGTATACGAGTCATTAATAGAAATGTGTCGACTCTCTTGCTGTTATTTAAAAATGAACTGTTTGATTCATGAATCAGCTGTGTTGTTGTTGTTGTTTACCTGCAGGTTTTCGGGGTTCAGGTCCGTCTTGTGTTTGTCTGATGGTTTGTAGCCTCCGTGGCGGTCTTCGATCACCGGGTCCAACAGCTCTTTGAACACCTCGTACGTCTCCTCGTCTCCGGCGACGCAGCCCACCGTCATGATGAACGGGTGACCTGCGGGGACACAAAATGGCCGATCACTTCCTGCTCGTAGACCTCCTTTAAAGTAAGTTTAACTTTGGAGAGACAGGAGTCAGAATACGTCGCGTGTCTTTAGTTTGTCCATTGTGTGACTTGATCTCTGCGTGCTGTGACAAAATGTTTCTGCTAAATGAGTTAAGTTGGATTTGATGAGGAGGATCGGGCAGGAAGTAAAACCTGAATGTCACGACCCTGTCGGGGAATTAACCCGATCAACGAGTCAATCCAATTAGAGAGGTTATCATCAGGCAGCAGCTCACCTGCAGAACAGTGTGAAGGTGACACCAGGAGTTACCTGGTCTGGGGGGTCATTACCCGGTCTGGGGGCTCGTTACCTGGCCTGGGGGGCCCGTTACCCGGCCTGGGGGGCCGTTACCCGGCCTGGGGGGCCGTTACCCGGTCTGGGGGGGCGTTACCTGGTCTGGGGGCGTTACCGGTCTGGGGGCCGTTACCCGGCCTGGGGGCTCGTTACCTGGTCTGGGGGCCGTTACCTGGCCTGGGGGCTCGTTACCCGGCCTGGGGGGGCCGTTACCTGGTCTGGGGTCGTTACCCGGCCTGGGGGGCCGTTACCCGGTCTGGGGGGTCGTTACCTGGTCTGGGGGCTCGTTACCTGGTCTGGGGGGCCGTTACCGGTCTGGGGGGCCGTTACCCGGTCTGGGGGCTCGTTACCTGGGTTGTCGACGCCGGTCTGGATGACGTCGTCCAGGGTGAAGCCGCTGGGCGTCTCCTTGTCCCTCAGGTTGGCGTACATGTCGGGCGTCAGCACCTTGGCCATGTGGTTGTTGTGCTTGCTGAGGTCGGGGTACTCCTGCTCCGAAGAGTAGTTCATCTTCAGCGTGTTGTGGGTGTTTCCGAAAGGCATGATGTCTCCGGGCTGCTCACCTGGAACAGTTACAGACAAAACCTCCGAGTCACGTCTCAGGTAGCAGCTGAACTCAGTTTCTCAGGAGACGCGTAAGGCGGCCTCGTCATCACGTCATGTATGTTACAGAAGCTGAGAGGAAAGACTTGCTGACTGAATGTGGCCGCCGGAGTTTAACATGAAGGAGGAGCTGCAGGTGATTTATATTGATTAATGACGTAAAGGAGTTACTGCAGTTCACCTTCATCACTGATGCACGAGACATCATCTTCATCAGCGCGTTTCAGTCAGAATGAAAACATTTAACAGATAAACCTCGGATCAGACTGATGATGATGATCTGACTCATCATCAGTGTCCGAGCACAGACCCGGTTCGGCTCGGCTCGGCTCGGCCCGGCTCGGCTCGGCTCAGGAAACCCTGGAGGGGATCAGCGGTCTAAACCGGGACTCAGAGGCTGATTATGAGCTGCGGGAGGCCGCAGTGACGCAGCAGCAGGCCGGGGTTAACCCTTCACAGCGCGGCTGAGGCACCGCGCGACGCCCCGGTCACCTTCAACGCAGCCGGTTCTACCGAACCAATAACCGGGTTTCTACCGGCGGCTTAACGCGCTGTTTAATTGGCTCGTTACAAACCAGCAAGAATGACGGAACACAGTCCGGTTTTATCCCGTTAAAACATAATGAAATATTCACATCATACAGGCGTGAGCATGCGCAGCTGTGTCATTACAGCTGTCGGAACTGGAGCGGCTCCGCAGCGCGCAGATTAACGGTTTCACGGCTCACCGGGTTCAAGGTGCTTTCAGTCCAGACGCCTTTTGTTCAGACCTGCAGCTTCACAGCGGACAGATGATGCAAGTGCGTTTGTCCGCTGGTGACTGCGCAACACCTGCAGGCAGACTGCAAGGTCGTCTGGATGCAGAGCGACAGACAGGCTGCAGAGCGACAGACAGGCTGCAGACAGAGGCAGGCTGCAGACAGCAGGCTGCAGACAGACAGGCTCTCTGCAGCTCTGCAGCCTGTAAGCAGCCTGCCTGCCTGCTCCTTTGTTCCTTTAACCCACCGTCGCACTGAGACCCTCTGATTTGTCTGATCACCGCAGAGCGCGTGCCTCTTCCCGCATGATAAACTGATAACCTGATGTATCGATGAGCTGATCGGCGGTGCTGTGATTGGTCAGGATTAAAGGTGTTCCTACCTGTCAGTTCAGTCTGCTGTGATGCGGTCTGAAGAGATCTGGTTCTGCTGCTGCGGATTAAAGCGGGTCTCAGCCTTTTATACCCGCCCCCCGCTCCCCATTGGCTCCTATTTCCAGTCCATTCATTCCATTGGACAGAGAGCCCGCTGAGGGTCACGTGACGTCTCTCTCTCTCTCCCCAGCAGGTCCCGCCGCTGCCGCAGTGCCTCTGAGCAAGGCAGCGGTGAGTTCAGGTGTCAGCGAGGCAGCGGGACAGTTTTCTGTTCAACGTCACGATGATGGGAGGTGTTACATGGGAGGTGTAGTTTTTTATTTGCTTCGATCGTAGTTCCACTTTGTTCAAATCTGCAGGTTTCAGATTAAAGTCAGCTGACGAGGAAAGGAAACTGCAGGAGCTAGAGGAGAGACTGTGTTGTTAGACAGGAAGTGATGTCACGACTACAGCAGTTTGACCACTTCCTGTGTGACACTGATCTCACCTGCAGCAGGTGTGGAGTCAGCAGCCGCCTTAAAGACACTTCCTGTTAGTGTCAAATCGTTTTCTACTGTTTTTATAGAAAAACGTCTCTTCGTGTAAAACGTGAAAATGTTTGACGTCTCGTCTTGAACTCAGCAGTTTATCCAATCAGGTGTGGAGCGACTCGCTGACCCCGCCCACCAGACGCAGCCACACCTGAGCTGATTAGCTCGTGGCTAGTTAGCAGGCCTGATGCAGCACCGGGCGGTGGAGGTGCGGGTGGAGGTTGTTCCACCACAGACCTTTGCTGCCGCACTACGACTCCTCCACCTTTACCTGGAGGGGGGGGCTCTGTGGTGACGAAGCAGTTTCTCCTGCAGCTTTAAATTATTCACCTACAGCTGAGAGTGTGTGAGTGTGTGTGTGAGTGTGTGTGTGTGTGTGTGTGTGTGTGTGTGTGTGTGTGTGTGTGTTAGTGTGTCTCTGTGTGTGTGTGAGTGTGTGTGTGTGTGTGTGTGTGTTAGTGTGTCTGTGTGTGTGTGAGTGTGTGTGTGTGTGTGTGTGTGTGTGTGTGTGTGTGTGTGTGTGTGTGTGTGTGTGTGTGTGTGTGTGTGTGTGTGTGTGTGTGTGTCTCTGTGTGTGTGTAAAATTGTGTGTGTGTGTGTGTGTGTGTGTGTGTGTGTGTGTGTGTGTGTGTGTGTGTGTGTGTGTGTGTGTGTGTGTGTGTGTGTGTGTGTGTGTGTGTGTGTGTGTGTGTGTGAATATGAAATAAAATTGCTGTGGTTTGTGTTTGACCTCCGTCAGGGTCGGCTGGACGTGGCGAGGGTTTTTGTCCCTCGTGTGTTGCCGTACCTGACTGGAGGTCAGTACCTGACTGAAGGTCAGTACCTGACTGGAGGTCAGTACCTGACTGGAGGTCCGTACCTGACTGGAGGTCAGTACCTGGCTGGAGGTCAGTACCTGGCTGGAGGTCCGTACCTGACTGGAGGTCCGTACCTGGCTGGAGGTCCGTACCTGACTGGAGGTCAGTACCTGACTGGAGGTCCGTACCTGACTGAAGGTCCGTACCTGACTGGAGGTCCGTACCTGACTGGAGGTCCGTGAGTCGGCGCTGCAGCGTGTTTCGTCCTGACAGCTGCAGGTAACGTAATCTGCCTCCTGCTGGATTAAAGCTCTCAGGTCACACGGAGGAAGTTTCACCTGCTGCTTAAACGGGGGAGGAGACAGGAAACGCATTCATGCTGCTGCAGGAAATTAGCCCCGCCCCTGCACATGTCAGTGGGCGGGGCTTCACAGCAGTCTACTGAGAGATCTACTGAGAGATCTACTGGATCCACTACTGGACTGTATCGAGTGTTTATTTGACAACATGAGAATTATACATAATTTCAGAGTTTAGTGAATTCTCCCAAAAATCAGTTCAAGGGGCAAAAAGTAGTCTACCTTCTGAGGAAGCCGCTCCAGCCGGGGTGGGTGGGGCAGGAGGCCGTCCCCCCTGTTCAAAATGAACCAATCGCCTCCTGCATACAGTACAGTGGGATCCCCTAGGCTTCATGGAAAGGAATCTCAAGGCAGATCTAGTGAAATCTGTTGACACTACTGAATTTTAAAGACATCAACTGGATCTACTACTGGACTTAACTTTAATATAAGGGATCTAAAGACATTTCCTGCAGTCTAGTGAAAACTAGATAGATCCACTGAGATCTACTAAATCCAAGTTAATCTAATATGATCTATGAAACCAAAATGATCTGATAGGATCTACTGGACTCTTGCGAGATCTTCTGAAATCTACTGGATTATATACATTTTTGATTAAACTACTGGAAACCAATGAAATCTAGAGACATTTACTGAAATCTACTGAACTTTAAAGCAATCTACTAGGATCTACTGGACTATAAAGAACTATATTGGGATCCACTATGGTCTAAAGAAATCTATTTATGTTTACATGACTGTAGAGAGACCTACTGGAATCTGCTGGACTTGTGACACCCCTCTACTGAACTATAAATAGATCAAGTTGATCCGCTGGACTCGACAGGTATCGAATGGATTCTACAAGACTATAAAGTAGTATACAACACATATACAAAGATTGACTGGGATCCACTAAATCACTAAAGTGATCTGCAAGAATCAACTGAACTATGAAGAAACCTATCGGGTTTACGACGGTCTAAGACGATGTACTGGGATCAACTAGACTATATGGACGTCTACTAAGAAATAATATACTGTACATTGATCTAAACCGATCAGCTGGGGTCTAGTGAACTCCAAATAGATCGACTGGTATCCAGTGAATCCTAAAGTGACCTATTGGGATCCACTAGGGTCTAAAGAGATCTATTGCTATGAACTTGACTTTAGAGAGACTGTTACGTGACTTGCTATACCTACCGTAATGTTCACTTAATGAAGTTATGCCTACCTCAGGACCAGCAAGACCGCAACCTAGAGTCTCTCCCTACGTGATGCAAATAACATGAAAGTGAAGTCCAAGCCTAGTGGGGGGTCGTGGTTTTGAATGGTGGTGGATCAATAGTTGAGGTTCAAAATGTCTCCCGTCATGCAGGTGTTCTCTGCGTCTTCAGCATTCTCTCTCTCACACCTCATTCACAGGTGTTCAAGTCACTTAATCAAGGGCGAGAGCCACACCCCAGGGGCAAGTGGCCTGGGAGATGAAGAACAGGGCTGGGGACCTCAGGTGGGTGGTGTGGGGGCCAGACAGGGGTGGAGCAGTCTCCACCCCCTGGGGGGCAGCCTTGCAACTGATGATCCGGCAGCAGGTCAAGGCAAGGTGCAGGACAGGAGACGGTCAACTGATGATCTGGAAGGTCTGGCTGGGCGTCGGCAGGGGCGGCCAACTGGGGATCAGACAGGATGTCGGTGGGCACAGCCGACTGAGGCATTGTGGCGCTGGGCAGCTGAGACAGCCAATGGTGTCGGGAGCTCTGGAGACCACACCTTCTTCTGGGGACTCAGTCCCTTCGAAAGGTGACCGTTGGACATCCTCGACCAGTCCATTGAAGGCTTGAAGGGTTAGGGTTAGGCAGGCGGCAGGCTAACCAGCTCAGGGCGGACATGCGGCGGGCTAGCTCAGGAAAGGCAGGCGGCCGACTCACAAACCCAAGGCTCATTGACCGGAGTGCAGGCTGGTTACTAGCAGACAGAGGCGTAGGCCAGACTAGCAGACTGGGAAGATGGCTGCAGGCTAGCTTGCGGATGCGAAGGCTGGAGGCTAGCAGGGTGGAGGCCTGCAGCCCCCCCAGGCTAAAACATAGTCTACCCACGATGCCTCGGTGCTGCTGATGCTGAGGTGTCATGTCATGTTTCTGGACCACAGGAGAAGAATAAATATGTTCATGGAGCTTTTTTACACTTTAGTTCAGTTTGTACAGCAGCATAAACCCAGATAATAGAAATAAAACAGATGTGAGAGGAGACACAAGAGAGCTCAAGAAAGAAAACAAAAGAGAAAAATACTAAATTAATAAAAACACGATTCAGCATAATACAAAGAAAATAAACAACAAGACGAACAGAACGAACAGAAATAATCGTGTAAAAATACATAAAGACAAGAAAGAATTCCACTTAAATGACTTGAACTGAATGTGATGATGTTTTATTTTACATCAGTCAGCAACTTTGAAGTCAGATGATTTTGTGAAACTATTTGAAAACAGTCCAGTTGAACCTGGTTGTCATTCGATCTGATTCAGAGTCAGTAACTGTCGTCTGCCACTGTGGACGAGCCGCTGCAATCACAGCACTGAGATCAGAAACTGGTGCAGTTTAACGTCTGCAGTCACTTCAGAAAACACTAAACAATAACTACAGAGCAGGACAGCAAATGTTCCTGCTCCTCCTCAGTTTCCCTGTAGCGCCACCTTCAGGACAAACTGTACAGGATGCATGACTTCCTGTCAGCAGATCAACTGGAGGATTTTATTCTACAATTACAGACAAAATACATGTTTTTAAATGAATCAATCAATATCTTTAAATGTGACCGTTTTAGGCAAAAATAAATGAAGTTAAAGTCAAATGGAGGATGAGTGTTTCTTCACCATAGTTATATTCCTGGGAGTGAAATTCTCTGAAATAATAGCAATTATAGGATTTGTGCAGAAATTTCACTAAATAAATCTATTTAAAAAAATCATTCTTACTTACATCATTAACATGATAAACAAGCTATGAAGGAATTAGTACTCTGACACTTTACAGCAAAACTGTTCGTAACTCTACGTCTAAATACACGTGTGTGTGTGTGTGTGTGTGTATATATATATATATATATATATATATATATATATATATACATACAGTGGTGTGAAAAAGTGTTTGCCCCCTTCCTGATTTTATTATTTTTTTGCATGTTTGTCACACTTAAATGTTTCAGATCATCAAACAAATTTAAATATTAGTCAAAGATAACACAAGTAAACACAAAATGCAGTTTTTAAATGAAGGTTGTTATTATTAAGGGAAAACAAAATCCAAACCTATATGGCCCTGTGTGAAAAAGTGATTGCCTGTCCTATTAAAACATAACTTAATTGTGGTTTATCACACCTGAGTTCAATTTCTCTAGCCACACACAGGCCTGATTACTGCCACACCTGTTCTCAATCAAGAAATCACTTAAATAGGACCTGCCTAACAAAGTGAAGTAGACCAAAAGATCTTCAAAACCTGGACATTATGCCGAGATCCAAAGAAATTCAGGAACAAATGAGAAAGACAGTAATTGAGATCTATCAGTCTGGAAATGGTTATAAAGCCATTTCTAAAGCTTTGGGACTCCAGCGAACCGCAGTGAGAGCCATTATCCACAAATGGCGAAAACATGGAACAGTGGTGAACCTTCCCAGGAGGTGCCGGCCGACCAAAATTACCCCAAGAGCGCAGGGACGACTCATCCAAGAGGTCACGAAAGACCCCACAACAACATCCAAAGAACTGCAGGCCTCACTTGCCTCAGTTCAGGTCAGTGTTCATGACTCCACCGTAAGAAAGAGACTGGGCAAAAATGGCCTGCAGGCAGAGCTCCAAGACGAAAACCACTGCTGAGCAAAAAGATCATTAAGGCTCGTCTCATTTTTGCCAGAAAACATCTTGATGATCCCCAAGACTTTTGGGAAAATACTCTGTGGACTGACGAGACAAAAGCTGAACTTTTTGGAAGGTGTGTGTCCCGTTACATCTGGCGTAAAAGTAACACCGCATTTCAGAAAAAGAACATCACACCAGCAGTAAAATATGGTGGTGGTAGTGTGATGGTCTGGGGCTGTTTTGCTGCTTCAGGACCTGGAAGACTTGCTGTGATAAATGGAACCATGAATTCTGCCGTCTACCAAAAACTCCTGAAGGAGAACGTCCGGCCGTCTGATCGTGACCTCAAGCTGAAGCGAACTTGGGTTCTGCAGCAGGACAATGATCCAAAACACACCAGCAAGTCCACCTCTGAATGGCTGAAGAAGAACAAAATGAAGACTTTGGAGCGGCCTAGTCAAAGTCCTGACCTGATCCTATTGAGATGCTGTGGCATGACCTTAAAAAGGCAGTTCATGCTCGAAAACCCTCCAATGTGGCTGAATTACAACAATTCTGCAAAGATGAGTCGGCCAAACTTCCTCCACAGCGCTGTAAAAGACTCATTGCAAGTTATCGCAAACGCTTGATTGCAGTTGTTGCTGCTAAGGGTGGAGCAACCAGTTATTAGGTTTAGGGGGCAATCACTTTTTCACACAGGGCCATGTAGGTTTGGATTTTGTTTTCCCTTAATAATAACAACCTTCATTTAAAAACTGCATTTTGTGTTTACTTGTGTTATCTTTGACTAATATTTAAATTTGTTTCATGATCTGAAACATTTAAGTTTAATTTCTTCTTGTAATGAACAAAAAAGTTTTTCTGATTCAGGAAGTCGAACAGATCAGGTGAACTGAAACTGAAGGTTTAACTTGTCTACTGACGGGCAGTGAGGTCTGTCAGAGTAGGTGGAAGAATTATAACCCAAACTTTTAAATACAAGAACATCCCACCACCTGAAGCTGCTTCCAGACAGCAGCAGTAACCGCTCACTGTCCGTCATCAACTAACACTCTGTTTCATGATCTACGTTCATGTCAATGAGACACTGATTTGGCTGCTGAGTGTTGCTGAACTTAGTTTTTTCTTCTTTTCTCTCCCATTAGTCATCTCACGACCCCTCAGATTTATCTGATGGGAATCACTGGACAAAGCTACCTAACTGTATATAAAGTTGTTAAAACTAGCTAACCGTGTATAAAGCTGTTAAAACTAGCTCCACCTCCAGCAGCTACAGCAGTAAAATGCTGCTCTAACATTGATGCTTCAGTATTAATAATCTATTAATGTCACATAGAATCAGAATCAGTCAGGAGACATTTTACTGCAGAACCAGTACTTTAACTGCATGATGCTGATAATACTTTTACTTCAGTAAGGGATCTGACTCCTTCATGTTTCATCATGACGCCCCAAACTCCTGCAACGCTGCACCTTTTGATTTAGATTGAAACACGTTATTATATATAACAGTCGTTTATACACACACGTATATCTGAGTGTGTCTGAACATGTCGACAGCAGCAGGAGGAGCTGATGCAGACGTTCAGGTGTTGAGAGCTGAATACAAACCAGATACTCCACCCCTCCCCCAACGGTCCCACCAGACCCTCCATCCTCACCCGCTCACTCCCCTCCCCCATCCTCCATCAGCATGTAAAGAGGCTGCAGCCCGACTCAGCATACCCCCCGTCATTTATTCATGACCTAACACAGAGGCGACAAGGACAGGAGGGGGAGGGGGAGGGGGAGGAGAAAACGGGAAGTATTTCTATCTATGCTGGTCAGGAATATCTCTTCGCTGTCACTATGGAAACCCAGTATGTCCCAGTATAAAATCCCTGTATCTCCAAGCTGTCAGTTTTCACTCTGATGAAAACCCAACATCTCCACACTTACGGGGTTCTCAGCTGACAGCAGCAGTGACGAGACCTCACCCTACTTCTGCCTGCAGCCAATCACGGCCCTCCTCAGCCTCCTCCTCCTCCTATTGGCTGAGGATGTCAACAGAGCGGCGCGGTTCACGTGCAGCAGCAGCAGGTCAGCGAACGCCTCACAAAGAGAAGAACCTGAACACAACCCAGTCAGGAAACACACGAATGAGTCTTTCCAGCTCTGAGGTTGACAGATGCTCTGTTATTAATAAATAAGACAAACTCACAACAAAACAACTGTCTTGTGACCCCCCCCCCCCCCGCTCATTACATCACTCGCATGTTTTACACAACATGAAGAAATAATCTGAAAATACTAACGAACTGAAACAGCAACAGCTGACTGACAGAAATAAATAACATGCTTTGTTAAATTACTCAGATATAACACGTCATACTTTTCAGTTTCACTTGTTCATGGCTCTTCTATTTATCTTTAGTTAATCTTCCACCAGCTCATTTTATTTTTCACCTTTGTTGTTTGTCTTTGAGCATGTTTAATTATTGGTATTCCTTGTATGATACTGAGATGGGCCCAGTTCGAGGCGACAGTTTTACAGAAGTCTCTTTTGTAACGTCGGCCTTTGGGGAAAATGCTTTTTGGGCCGCAGGGGGATTTTTCGTTGCAATACCGCGAGCGGCGGCGTGTCCAGGTCTTACTATATGTCCATGGTTTTGCTCTGTTTTGCATCAAGTCCCGCCCTACTGTGCCGTGATTGGCTAGTGCTCGTTATTTCGGCGCGGCTCTCTGATTTGGTCGTGTGTGTGTGTCCGCAGCTAATCTCACATACTACTGGACCTTTCGGCCTAAATGTTTTTGTGCACATGTATGACTGAACGCTCGAGGACATCTCGTGGTTGCGTTGATTCACAATTTTTGAAAAACCTATTTTATTGACTGAGTCTTTCCTAAAGTTCAGTCTTTCGTCTTTTCAGCCGTATTCACCATTTTACGATCTGCGTTACGACACAGCAAAAGGCCGTCGTTTGGTCTCAACTTGAACCGGAGCGTCTGCAGATTAATTCCGTACCCGACATGTTGTGATCCACTAAAGTTACTTCCTCTTACCTCTTAACTACCTCTTACTTCTATTTATAGTAATATTATAGTAAATATTTACTAATATTAGAGTAACATGAGAATCAAGTTTTTAAAGTTTGATCCTCAGAGGTGATGACATCACGTCTCGGCAGAGTCGTCGATCTGAATGTTAAATAAAGTTCTGTGTGTTTGAACAAAGCCTGTTGGCAGTCTGCAGACGCAGCGTTCACTGTCTGCTCGTTCATTTGGACGTCGGGCCTCTCGGCCTCCTGGCAGTGCCGCCGCTCTCCCAGGACTCGTTACCAGGCAACCGGCAGTCGGCAGCCATGACTGCTTTGTTCATCAGGAGACTGAAAACTGGAGGAAGAAAGAAAGAACGCAGTGAAAGACGGTGTGTTTCTGATCCTTTTAACCTTCAGTTTCCTGTTTTCTGTTTTAGAACGTTACAAAGTTTTATGACATTTTCTTTCTTTCTTATTACAGTTTGAAAACAGTTTGTTCAGTTTATTTTTGCCAGAAGATGAAAAACTTGTAATATTATTAGAGATGAAAAGATTCTGGTTCCTCCAGATGTTTGTTAGATCACAGTCGGCCATCTGAGGGTAAAATACTGTGTTGACAATATAACAAAATATCTGTTAAACGTGGACTTTGGTTGACGTGAGGCGTTCAACTGTTTGGTGTTTCTGTGTTATTCAGCTCCACGTCCGATATACAGTTTCTTATAATGAAGAGTCAGATGTTGACATGAAGTCAGAACTCGCAAATGACGTAACAAACTGGACCTGAACGCAGCACGAGAGTGTTTACATGTGAAATGAAATAAAAGAAGTTAAAAGCACTAAAACGTGAATGTGATGCAGAGAGACAGCAAACATCCTGAGCATCCTGACAGGTTGTTTTGCATGTTTACAGGTCAACAGGAAGTCAGAGGACAGAGGGACAGACGGACGTCCTGCTGAGACACCAGACTGCTTCCTTACATCCTTCTTTCCTTTCCTAACTCCTTCATCCCATCCTAACCATCTTCCGTCCTTCCTGGTACCATCTTTCTTTATCTCCTTCCTCCGTGTTTCCTTCCTTACCTCCTTCCCTGCCTCCTCGTTTCCTTCCCTTCCTCCTTCTTTGCCTCCTCGTTTCATTCCCTGCCTCCTTCCCTGCCTCCTCGTTTCATTCCCTGCCTCCTTCTTTGCCTCCTCCTTTCCTTCCGTGCCTCCTTCCCTGCCTCCTCGTTTCATTCCCTGCCTCCTTCTTTGCCTCCTCCTTTCCTTCCGTGCCTCCTTCCCTGCCTCCTCGTTTCATTCCCTTCCTCCTTCTTTGCCTCCTCCTTTCCTTCCCTGCCTCCTTCCCTGCCTCCTCGTTTCATTCCCTGCCTCCTTCTTTGCCTCCTCCTTTCCTTCCGTGCCTCCTTCCCTGCCTCCTCGTTTCATTCCCTGCCTCCTTCTTTGCCTCCTCCTTTCCTTCCGTGCCTCCTTCCCTGCCTCCTCGTTTCCTTCCGTGCCTCCTTCCCTGCCTCCTCGTTTCCTTCCGTGCCTCCTTCTATGCCTTCTGGTTTCCTGAATAATGAGATGCAGCCCACACATACACACAAGTTTGCGAAGCTATCCTTGTTAGGACATTGCATTGACTTCCATTCATTTGGACAGTCTAACCCAAACCCTTACCCTGACCAGGACTGGGCTTTGGTCAGGGTAACAGTCACCGACAAGGTCAGTGTTTATACCGGAAAAGGTCCCCAATTGGTAACAAAAACACGCCACACACACACAAACACAGCCTGCTAATAGTGTGTGTGATTACAGCCAAGCTGCAGTCTTTAATTGTCGGGTTGGTAGTTTGATTCTCATCATCATTATTCCTCCCTCCTGTAGTTTTCTAAAGGTTTTCCGGTGGTCCTGGATTATGTTCAGTAGACGATTTGTTGATTTTGAGCGGGGGGATGTCCCAGTGGGACAAGAATGGGCCGTGGAGTCTCCTCCACAGGCAGCTCAACACCAGTACGTCTCATGTGTTCAGACTGTGGCGATTATTAAAAGTAGCAATGTGAAGCGTCGCTACGAGACAAAGCAGAGCAGCTTTTAAGCAGGTTAACAAGGGGGACAGCTGTGGGTTATTTTGCTAACAAGGGGGATGGTGTCCCCCCTCACCTCCCTCAAATCACCTACAGATTATTTTCTCTAAGGCCTTGAGGATGTTCCAGGGGGCCTTGAAGCGGTTGTAAGGTGATACACTACAGATCACATGCAGGTAAAGTGAAGTGTCAGCAAACAGGAAGTACAACAACAAATTTATAGTTTAATACGGAACCAACTACTGAATACTTTCTATATATACACAGGACCCCCTTCAGTTCGCCTACCAGCCCCGGCTGGGAGTTGAGGACGGCATCACCTTCCTGCTGAACCGCATCCACAACCACCTGGACAGGCCAGCACGGTGAGGATCATGTTTTTTTACTTCTCCAGTGCTTTCAACACCATCCAGCCTGCCCTGCTGGGGGAGAAGCTGGCAGCAATGCAGGTGGATGCCCCCCCTCGTGTCCTGGATTGTGGACTACCTGACTGGCAGACCACAGCACGTGCGCCTGCAGCACTGTGTGTCGGACAGCGTGGTCAGCAACACTGGGGCCCCTCAGGGGACCGTCCTCTCTCCCTGGGGCCCCTCAGGGGACCGTCTTCTCTCCCTTCCTCTTCACCATCTACACCACAGACTTCAGCTACCACACAGAGTCCTGCCACCTTCAGAAGTTTTCTGATGACTCTGCTGTGGTGGGATGTATCAGCGGTGGTGTTGAGACTGAGTTCAGGGCTGTGGTGGGGAACTTTGTCTCATGGTGTGAGCAGAACCATCTGCAGCTCAATGCAACAAAGTCTAAGGAGCTGGTTGTGGATCTACAAAGGGCCAAGGCACCAGTGATCCCGGTTTCCATCCAGGGGGTCAGTGTGGACATTGTGGAGGACTACAAGTACCTGGGAGTACACATGGACAATAAACTGGACTGGACCAAGAACACTCAGGCTGTTTACAGGAAGGGCCAGAGCCGCCTCTGTTTCCTGAGGAGGCTGAGGTCCTTCAACATCTGCCGGACGATGCTGAGAATGTTTTATGAGTCTGTGGTGGCCGGTGCTGTCCTGTATGCTGTTGCATGCTGGGGCAGCAGGCTGAGGGCAGCAGGCTGAGGGTAGCGGACGCTAACAGACTCAACAAACTGATCCGTAAGGCCAGTAACATTGTGGGGGTGGAGCTGGACTCTCTGGCGGTGGTGTCAGAGAGGAGGATGCTGGGTAAACTACACGCCATCTTGGACAGCGTCTCCCACCCGCTCCATGACGTGCTGGTCAAACAAAGGAGCACCTTCAGCGGAAGACTCATCCCCCCACAATGCACCACAGAGCGCCACAGGAAGTCATTCCTGCCTGTGTCCATCAGACTCTTTAACTCCTCCCTCTAAGTGTCAGTCTGTATGACCCGAAGTCACTAAACTGGACATTGATCATTAACATCTCTGCAATACTTGAATAATTGTGCAATATTCTGTGTTAATACTGCTGTGCAATATCCTCTTTTCAGTTTAAAATTCCCTATTTATTGATATTTATTCATACCTCTATTACTGCTGTGCAATATCCACCATCTCATTATAATCTTAATAAGTTGCACTTAACTTGACAGTACTCATTATTGCACTATTATTTATTACTTATGTTATTACATTGTATTATTATACCGTACATACTTATCATCAACCGGTAAATCCAGTTTGTACTTAATTTATTTTACCTGTATTATAGAGTATTATCTTGTGATTCTGATTCTGATCATTTACTATGTACAGTATGAAGCATGTTGAGGGGTCTGTGAGGAGGTTCCAGGGGGCCTTGGAGAGGTTCCAGGGGGCCTTGAAGAGGTTCCAGGAACCTGGAGGAACTAAAGCTGAACAGAAGATGTTGGTGACAAACATCAGCTCATGAATGCAGAAACCTTTTTTTGTCTGTGAAGGTTTCAGACAGTAAACTGACTCCAGTTCAGAGACAGCTGGTCTCACCAGGACCTGAATCAGTCTTCAGTCTCAGAACTAGATGAGGAACCACCTGAACCAGACCTCTGACCTCTGACCTCTCTGTAATTCGGACAGGAAGCTGCTGACTTTAGTTTCATGTCATCAGTTTTCTCCCTCTCAATTCACGTTAAACAGACGTTAAAATGTGCTGTTAGAATATATACAGATAAGACAATATAGTAATAATGATAAAAATTGTAGACTTGCAGTTAAAAATACAAATAAATGAGAACTATACAAACACTGCAACATTTTTTAATGAATGTGTTTGTGGTCACTGAGCCTGTACTTGGTCAGGATCTGTCTCTGTCCCGGTCCGTTGTCTCTTCAGGTCCAGATAACTTTCTGATCTGCTTTGGCTTTTAGTTTCTGTCCAGTGATCCAGATTCAGGTTTCTTTACGTCGTGTTGTAGTTTGGTTTCCTCTGATTGGTGTTTGGAGAGCAGTGCTGCTGTGAGACTGGTCCGAGAGTCTGAGGGGGGGCAGGTAGTCTCAGCACCAGCTGACTGTCTGTCTGACTGTCTATCTAGTTTTTTATTTGTTTTTCATTCTAACATTAGTTTTTTATGCTAATGTTAGTTTTTTAAGCTAACGTTAGTTTTTTTAAGCTAACGTTAGTTTTTATTTTAGTTTTTTTGCTAACATTAGTTTTTTAAGCTAACGTTAGTTTTTTATGTTAGTTTTTTATGCTAACGTTAGTTTTTATGTTAGGTTTTTTATGCTAATGTTAGGTTTTATGTTAGTTTTTTCTGCTAACGTTAGTTTTTATGTTAGTTTTTTCTGCTAACGTTAGTTTTTATGTTAGGTTTTTTTAAGCTAACGTTAGTTTTTTATGCTAACAGTTTTTTATGTTAGTTTTTTATGCTAACGTTAGTTTTTATGTTAATTTTTTTATGCTAACGTTAGTTTTTATGTTAGGTTTTTTATGCTAATGTTAGGTTTTATGTTAGTTTTTTCTGCTAACGTTAGTTTTTATGTTAGTTTTTTCTGCTAACGTTAGTTTTTATGTTAGGTTTTTTTAAGCTAACGTTAGTTTTTTATGTTAATTTTTTCTGCTAACGTTAGTTTTTTATGTTAGGTTTTTTCTGCTAACGTTAGTTTTTATGTTAGTTTTTTCTGCTAACGTTAATTTTTTATGTTAGGTTTTTTCTGCTAACGTTAGTTTTTATGTTAGGTTTTTTATGCTAATGTTAGGTTTTATGTTAGGTTTTTTTAAGCAAACGTTAGTTTTTTATGCTAACAGTTTTTTATGTTAGGTTTTTTCTGCTAACGTTAGTTTTTATGCTAGGTTTTTTCTGCTAACGTTAGTTTTTTAGTTTAGTTATGGACTGTAAAGACTGAAGGAGGTTATAAACCCCTGTGAGACAAACTGACCTGACTACTTCCAGTAAACACAGTATCAGTGTGTTCGGTGTGTGTGATCATCTCCTCTTCACTTCCTGTTCTGTATCACAGGCTGTGATTGGCTGAGCCACTCACACTCTCTCTGTTATGTAACAGCCTGTCACTGATTCCAGGTGCATTGTGGGACATGAAGAGGTGACAGCGGTCGTTTAGAAATGAATGTAAATCTGAGCTTGCTTAATCCCCGTCACCACGGCAACCAACGAGCTCGCTCACACACACACACACACACACACACACACACACACACACACACACACACACACACACAGTGTATTGATTCAGATCAGGCCACGCCCTGAGCCTGTGATGTCACTGGTAGAGAAGAAATGTGATTGACTGTTCAGATGGAGGCAGTGATGAAGAGGAGGAGGTGTTACATAACAGGAGAGGGAGGAAGAAAGGGGGAGAGGGGGAGAGGGGAGGAGGAGCAGACAGAGAGAGGGAGAGAGGGGAGGATGAGAGAGGAGGAGGAGACAGAGAGAGGGGACAGGGGAGGGGAGGGGGGAGGGAGAGAGGGAGGGAGAGGGGGGAGGGGGACAGAGAGGGAGGGGGGGGAGGAGGGGGAGAGGGGGAGGAGGAGGAGGAGGGAGGAGGAGGAGGAGGAGGAGGAGGAGGAGGAGGGAGGAGGAGGAGGAGGAGGAGGAGGAGAGAGGAGGAGGAGGAGGAGGAGGAGGAGGAGGAGGAGGAGGAGGAGAGGAGGAGGAGGAGGAGGAGGAGGAGGAGGAGGAGGAGAGAGGAGGAGGAGGAGGAGGGAGGGAGAGACCTAGGGAAGGACAGAGGAGAACGAACAGAGTGAGGAAACAAGGAAAGGAAGGATGAGAGAGAAAACGACAGAAGAGGAAGAGGAAGAGGGGGATGAATGCAGAAAGGACAGATGAAGGACGACTGGAGGAAAAGCAGGAAAATGGAAGAAGAAACAAAAGAGAGACTGCATTTAAAAAGGAAAAGAAAAGAGATTCATAGATGAGAGGAAGAAACGTGGAGAGGAGGGATGAATAAATGACAGGAAACACAGCGAGGAAGAGGAGGAAGAGGAGGAAGAGGAGGAGGAAGGAAACAAGGAGAGGAAGGAGGTGAAAAGGAGGAACAAAGGAACAAAGAGGGAGGAGGGGGGTGAGTGGGGGGGTCAGCAGCAGAATAATCTGGGGCACTGAGGACCACGTGGTCGTCGCCATGACAACCGGCTCCCTCTGCGGGTCAGAGCGGAGGAGGGCTGTGATTGGCTGCTGCAGAGCTGCAGTGCTGCAGACGACCAGCAGGAGGAGACATCATCACCTGGCTGTTGAAACGGATCAAAGAGGATGAAGTAAATGATGCGGCTGCGCTGAAACATCAGTGCTGCTGTTAATATTCACATTCTCACCAAATTTATGGAAATCTGCATTTCGTGGGTTGAAAATGGCTCAACAGCTGTTTTAAATCACCCTGAACCTCGCGAGGTCGATGCTGACGGAGTCGACCGTTTGGGACTGATTTACGTCCGGACATTTACGTGAAACCGCGTCCCCCTGCCTTTGAGCGGGAGTCTGTGAAACTGGTTTTCAGACATAAGCAGATCACAAGAGTTGATGCTTTTGGCTAACCCCGCACTGACCAGCGCCGCCGGACTGCACTCGCTCCCATGATGACGATCCCAGGATAAACAGCAGGGCTGCGGCTAACTCACCTACCGACACAGACACGCTCACCTGAGAGCCGCTAACGTTAGCTTAGCTACAACACAGGTACGCGGAGAGGCCACGCCCCCTCCAGTGCTTGCCCTGCAGTCCTCTGCTGCACTTTTTAAATGAGTTGGGAGGGAGCAGACTTTGGGTGAACTTACACTTTAAAAGTTATATTTCCATTAAAAGTTATATGTATATTAAAGTTTATTTAGTCAGCCATATTGGTTGTTTTTCTGATGTTATTGTTTTATTGTCACTTCCTGTCTGTTGTCTATGGCGAGTATCCGATGTAAACAATCTGTTATTACTTGTTCTGATGAAGTTTGAGTCCATTCAAAATCAGAATTATCGGGCAAAGTATTAAAGTACAAATACCTAAGAACTGTACTGCAGTACAGTACCTGAGTAAAGGTGCTCACAGTCCACTGCAGAGGCAGCACCTGTAGTCCTGCACGCAGCAGTGGTGTGTCAGTGCGTCTCTGTCGCCCTCCGGTGGACAAACACAGGAATAACAAGAATCAGGATTTAAAACATTAATGTGTCAGTACTTTACAGTCTCGTCTAAAACAATCAGCCTGAAACTGAAATAAACTTTTATTTATTTAGCAGAAGCTTCTGTCGGCTTCTGTCGGCTGTTTTTGGCTGCTTGAAGAGCAGAAGTGCTTTTTTACAGATGCGTTTTCACCTGTCACCCTCCAGACCACCTGAGACGCTGAGCGGGAAAAACAGGTACAGATAATAAACTAGTTTGGTGCATTCAGGTGCTGCAGAGAGCGTCTGAAACCTGAGACATCACAATCAGCTGCTGGACAGCGGCACATTCAGAAAGATTAAACTGAGAGAAACAAACAGAAATGATTCAGCGTGAGAGCAGAAACGGATTCTCAGTAGTTTCCCTTCATACGCTGCCCTGTAGGTCAATCTGAAGCTCGAGTGGAAATAATATGACTGCAGCATGAACAGTTTGACCCATATGATCAGAAAGTCTGAAACATACAAGCTCAACACGTATCTGATGACCACTTCAACGTGTACTTAACGTTATTAACGCGGCGTCCATCCTGTCAGTGTTTTCATCTCCTCACGTCTCCGCTTTGATGGTGGTTTTGTTCCTCATTCACTTTTAATTCAATCTGAAAACTCTGAAAAGTAAAAAGTGAGTAAATTCTGTACAAATGTACAAACACTGGACGCTGTGTCCCTTTCTTACAAACAGACTATTCCTTTAGTTGGTTCTGGACTCGTTAAAGTGAACATGATGTTTGATGTTGTTGTTTACATGAATTAGTTCTGTTCAGTTACGTTGAGCAGCTCCTCTAAACTTTGGGCTGACGTGACGTCACATCAGGACGCTGAGGTAGAAAACCAGATATATGTTTATCTTTCTCATTTAACAGATTATTCATAGTTGAACACAAGAGAATAATTGATCCAGATTCCTGCGCTAATGTTTTACAGCAGCCAAACGTCGGTATATTAAATATTATAATAGAAGACTGTAAAGCATTTATTCATAAAACTCACAACATCAAGTGTTAGTGACCAAACCTCCAGTCAGATCTAAACAGAGACAAAATAATTGCTGGAAACACATCAGATCTTTATTAAGAGACCAATCATAATAAAGCTCATAATCATGCCGACAGTTTAGTTTCCTCTGGAACATCTGACTCACAACAGACAGACTTCCTAAATGGATCTAGGCTAGCAGTTTCCCCTGCTTCCAGTCTTTGTGCTAAGCTAGGCTAACCTCATCTTGAACCTCTGTACTTGACACGCAGAGATGAATCTGATGTAAAATGTTGGACTGTTCCTTTCAGAAGATGACACGTGATAATTTGTTGATAATTTTATAACAAACTCACAGAGAGAACTGGATTCTGATTGGCTGGATGTTTTCTGACACTGCTTCCTCTTCACTTTATTATTCTGTATCAGCTCTAAACTGTTCTGACATCAGTTTTTCTGTTTAAACTAACAGCTACTAAAGCATGTGGACATCAACCTCAGTTAGAAAACATGGAAGAAGTGAGAATCAGAGGAGGAAGTGAACAAAACACAAGACAATAAACAAGAAATCACAAAAAGGAAACGACAAAAGGAGCCAGCTGGTCCTGGATCAGTCAGATCCATGTTGTTCTAAGTGTGGTTCTTTATTTTTATTAGCCACATTTGGTTTCCTGTTGCCCTCAGGATGAACTGTAATAACTCTGCTGATCCTCTGACTTTCCATCTAGCGCCACCATCAGGTCGATGTGTTAACGTGTCTGACACTTTGGTTTCTGACCTGCAGAGCTGCACGCTCCCATCAGCCTCAGCTGCGCTCTGTGTTTACTGCTAATCAGCTAATGTTAGCATGCTAACAGCTAAGCTAAGATGGTGAACATTGTACCTGCTAAACATCAGCATGTTAGCATTGTCATTGTGAGCATGTTAGCATGCTAGCATACAGCCTCCCAGAGCCGCTAACATGACTGTAGCCTCTTAAGCTGCAGTCAAACCAGTGAAATCCACCAGGTGACATTTCCGTGGCGTGTTGCAGCTTAAAGCAGGAGGGACAGGTAACACTGTGCGCCGGGTTGTAAACATGAACTGCGGGAGCTAACATGGCTAGTATGCTAACAGCAGGCCACAAAGTTGTAAATTAAACAGCGTTTTATCAAACATTTTACTGTCAGTAACTTCTGTCACCGTCCATCACTCAGAGCAGCCAATCAGCATCTCTTCTTCTTCTGCTGTTTGTATTATTTCACCTGCAGTTATAAAACAAGAATATAAACAAACTGTATTTCCTGAATGAGAGATCTGTCCCGCCCCCTCTCTCTGATTGGCTGGAGATTGGTGGGTCAGTTCATGACAGGAAGTGAATGTGTCTCGTCCTGTTCTACATAGACATGAATGGGAAGTGAATTTCAGTCTGACTGATCCATCAGTCTGGTTTAATAACTGCTTCCTTATTTATTTGTGCCCAGTTACAAAATATGTTCATTTTGGCTGTTAAAGGTACTGTATGTAGTTTTTGACATGTATTAATTGCTTGTTATTGCCAGTGTGTGAACAAGTTGTAATTACACTTAAAAAATTAAACCTTCCCAAACTTTCTCGGTTGCCGATAACAGTAATAACCAATCATTTCTATGTAAAGCACTCGGGTCGTTTTTTCCAGGTTAGGGTTTGACGTTTGTGGGCGGCTTCTCTTCAGCTGCCCTACAGCAGCAACAGTGTTCAGCTGCCATCTGACTGTTTTCTGGCATTTTCTAGCATCATTCTAAGAAGTGGAGAAAGCAAAATTATTCCTTTCAGAGTACGCTGCTTCTCACTTGTACTGTACAAACCCTCATATTATTATTTAGCACCCTTTGCTGCAAATTTGTACCTTTAAAAGCACAAGTAGACACCAAATGGTACAAATCTGGTTTCATGACATACAAAACTGTTCCTGTCATTCACAAAAAAATGACTCATGTTGTCACAAAATATATAAGAATGAAAACAACGTGCTCCGGCAGGTTTCATTACAAGTTTAAGTATTTGTTAATTTAAAAGTTGTTTCGTATGCTGATGTTTTAAAAACCTTGTAAAACTACTTAAAAATAAGTTCCGTCTGAAGGCAGAAATAACTGCATCGGACCTGCAGAGCTCTGAGGACACAGCAGCTTTAAACATTTTTCAAAAACTTCATATCTGGACGGCACCGATGGAGCTTTTCTTTGGGATGAAAAAGTCTTGAATGTCTCCTGGAGGACACGCCCAGCCCAGAGCAGTGCATCCTGGAGCTGGAAGTGATTCATGGCCACAGAGCATCACTTGAGGCCTTGGAGGTTTTGAACCCGAGATGTTCCAGCACGTCCTGGTCTTTCAGAGGTCCATGACTCCTCAGGCTGTATGCTAGCTGGTCACAGGGATCTGGACCTGCCGGGATGGTACCTCCTGCTCGGCAGGGGTGATCGGGACGTTGATGTTGGGGTCGTCGTCGACCTGGTAACACTTCCCCAGGTTCTTGATGATGTTAAAGTTGGACCGGGCTGTTTCTGCCAGGCTGTTCTCCAGAATCCAACCATCTGATTGTGAGTCAGGATCACCCAGCCGGAGAACGTTCTCCATGGCCGTCTGCAGGTAACGGACTCCCGTCAAAACCAGAAGCTGGTGGGAGAAACAAACACGGTGTCTTTAGTGTAGCATGAACAGCTGCATGTCAACAAACATTGTGTCTTGGTGGAACAGACAGCACAATAAGGGTCGGGTTATGCTCAAAAAGAACTAGTTCATACAGAAGTGTTACTGTATCTGTTGTGAACGTCATGGGGGCGGGGGGACATGATATTGTTTAAATATGGAGATAACTTCTCTCCTGGAAGACATTCATAGTGTTAACCTCCGTTGTTCACATCAAAAGTAACAGAAATAGTTGTGTGAAGAGAGAGAAGTTCAAACCCCTAACCGCTTTGATGACGTATACTGACAGCTTAATACCAGACTGAACTGGACCCAGAATAGCTTTGGAGATGTTGAAAGGTATGTTGTTTCTTTTTCAAAGGTGCTAGGCTGTTTCCTGCTTCTGTTTCTGTGCTGGATGCACAAAGATGAAACTGATTTTGTTGTATTGTCACCTAAATCACCATGGATATTTAGTTTGAGTCAACAGCCGCTGCAGTACCTCAAACAGCCAGATGAGGAGCACGGTGAGGCCGATGGACTGCATGATGCTGGTGTAATGGTCCATCAGGGCAGGTCGGCAGCCTCTCCTCCACAGGTTCAGCTGCTGGCTCTGCTGGTCGTAGTTGAAATGTGCCGAGCTGTTGCTGACCTGCTGCTGGATGCAGGGTCGAGGAGAGAAGGTGCTGCAGCAGCTGAAGGGAACGCCATCCATCAGGTACTTCCCCTCCACGTTACTCCTCAGACGGCTGCAGGGGAGGAGCAGGCACCCAGCTGTTAGTGGATGCTACTACTACTACTATACTCCTATAGAATCAGAATCAGCTTTATTGTCAAGTAGGTTTACACATACAAGGAATTTCCTTTGGTATTTTGGTGCAAAACAATAAACATAGTAGAAATACAAAGAAAGATAAAGGAAGTACTGCAGGTCAAGAATCATAAATATGAAACTGACAATAAGATATTAAAAAGTAGAAAATATAAGAAAGAAATAAAGAAAGAATATGTACAATGTGACTTTTATTAAAATTACAGATTGTCCAGGGATGTGCAATTCAGAGTCCTGAAGGCGTACAGGTCCTGGAGGAAGGTTGATTGCAGCCATTCACCTTCTCTGCGGAGCGAATGATATGCTGCAGTGTGCCCTTGTCCTTGGCAGTGGGGTGAAGATGGACTTGATGATGGCAGTGTAGAAGTGCACCATCATTGTTTTTGGCAGGTTGAACTTCTTCAGCTGCCGCAGGAAGTATATCCTCTGCTGGGCTTTCTTGTTGAAGGATCTGATGTTCAGCTCCCACTTGAGGTCCTGGTTGATGATGGTGCCCAGGAAGTGGAAGGACTCCACCGTGTTGACTGGGGAGTCACACAGGGTGATGGGGACGGGTGGGGCTGGGTTCTTCCTGAAATCCACAACCATCTCCGCTGTCTTGAGAATGTTGAGCTCCAGGTTGTTCTGGCTGCACCAGGTCACCAGGTGGTCAGTCTCCCACCTGTAGGCAGATTCATCCCCACCAGAAATGAGCCCAATGATGGTGGTGTCATCTGCAAACTTCAGGATCTTGATGGACTGGTGACTGGAGGTGCAGCTGTTGGTGGACAGGGAGAAGATCGGAGGAGAAAGGACACCGCCTTGAGGGGAACTGGTGCTGATGGTCCGGGAGTCAGAGACATGTTTCCCCAGCCTCACATGCTGCCTCCTGCCGGGCAGGAAGTCTCTGATCCACTTGCAGGTGGAGTCCGGCACACTCCGCTGGGAGAGTTTGTCCTGCAGCAGAGCCGGAATGATGGTATCCTGGTGTAGGTTCCTGAGGAGTCCAGGTGCTGGAGGACGAAGTGGAGGACCATGTTTACTGCATGAACTGCAGGGGATCCAGGAGTGGGTCTGTGATGGCTTTGAGGTGGGACACTACAAGATGCTCAAAAGACTTAATTACCACAGAGGTCAGGGCGACGGGTCTGTAGGCGTTGAGTCCTGTGGACATTGGTTTTTTGGGGACGGGGATGATGGTGGAGGACTTGAAGCAGACTGATACGTGGCATGTCTCCAGTGAGGTGTTAAAGATGTCAGTAAACACCGGAGACAGCTGATCGGTGCTTCAGAGTGGATGGAGAGACAGTCTTCTGCCTCCTTGCAGTAGGGGAAGGGTGAGCCTCTGGGGTGGGCAGTTGTGGAGAGATCCTGGCCCCTGTTGAGGTGGAGCTGGTGGATGGAGTCATGGGGGATGGTGTCAGGACTGTCCCACTGTCTCTCAAAGCGACAGTAGAACTCACCTACTACTACACAAATACTACCACTACTATACTACTACTACTATACTAATAGATTTTACAGTTGAAACATACTGTAAATCCTAAGTCAATGTTTTAAACTATCACTAAACTTGCTATAAGTTTTTAAATGCTCCATGCTCATGAAATTCCTTCTTTCTAAGATAAAACACACGAAAAACAAAGGATGGGTGGAAAGGACAACAGTGATATAGACATTTCTGCTTTTTTTTTGTCTTGTTATTGAATAGAGTAAAACGATTGTCTCTAAATCCTGCAGACAGGTTATACTGAGTCTCTTGGACCTGAATTGAACCGAGTTGGTTAAGCCTAATTAATCCCATAGCATTTGACCCCAGTAGCTTCCAGCCTTAACAGCAGTGAACCAGTGGCCTCAATCTTAAAAACCTCTACTGTCTGCTGACAAAGAAATATTGTCACTAACATTTCTTATTTACTCACATTTCCATCAATGAATCAGATGTGTAGGGACAATTAAGCAGATCTACTAAGATGTTCTGTCGTTGGTATGCTGTCCAAACCCTCATATGGAGGTTGTGCAGTATTCATATCTAAATTAAGGAAAAGTTAAATATGACTGAAATACTTCAGGCAAAATTATAGGATTTTGGTTTTAGTAAAACTGTGAAAGAACCAAAAAGTCCTGCTCACTTTCAGTCACTTGTATTCATTTTATCTTTGAAATTTCTGTCCTCAGACCTTCATCAGGTAAAATGTATTAAGGCAAACAACACAGGTACCATATATATGTAAACAAAGCCAGAGAAAAACCCACCAAGAGAGAGCTGGCAGCACCTCCCAGCATCATATGAATTAAGGCCACTGAGCATCTCCAGTTGTAAATAAGAATAGTATGTTTACAAATGTCAAATGATGCAAACTGCATAGATACATATTGAGAGAACACTTCCATATACAATCATGAATCAAACAAATGCAGTATTTTTCTGTATCATTTGTATCTGCTTAATTTACAGTTAGAGTTTATGATCCAACACACCTGTTTATAGGATTTTCTTGAGTGAGTGAAGAACTTTGTACTAAGTGTTGCAATCTAGTAAAACCCCACAACTCCCTGCTAAAGTGCCCATGAGCAAGTAGTGTGCCTTAAACCCTACTGGCTTCCACTACCAGGTAGGTATCCACCAGAATTCACCAAGGTCCACTGCAGCTGGATTCATTAGATTCCTTTGCAGTCCACCACTGTTGCACAACAGAACCTAACTGGACTCACTGGAATCCAAGCTGATTCTCTTGCAAAGATCCACCAGAATCCAATATCTAGATTCAGGGAAATCCATTAGAATCTACCTTCAATCAAAATTATTAAAGAGATAAAACCCAAAAGAACAACTGAGTTTCACTAGAATTTAGTAGGTCTTTTGGGTTGTAGAGTCCTACAGACTCCATTCAGGTACATTGGAATCAAATCTATAAAGGTGCATTCATATTGAACAGGAAGTAAATTTGCTTCATTTGCTTGAATTTATTTATTCACCACAAACAGCCAGTCAGCTGATAGACATTAGCTGTAGCTAAAAACACACAAACTGCTTGTTTGTGCTGTGTGTGTTTATGTTGCTGTTGGTATATTCATTGAGTGGAGCCATATAATTTGGGATAAACCAAATTTGTTCTATTTCAACTTGACATGTTCTCGACTCAGTTTGCGCCACCTGGAATGAATATATTCAGATTCATTTTCATCTTTCACTGACTGTGTAGCTTTAAAATTAGCTTTTTGTTCAGTCTGAGCACACCTTTTAAATGTAGTATGATCTTTGACACTCTAGACAGGTAAAATCCCTTAGAATCTAACATCAGTGTAGATCTTCCAGTATTCACCAGGATCCACTAGAAACTGTTGGAATCTACTAGACAAAGAATCTGCTAGAATCCAGCAGGATTTACCAGAATCAACAAGGATCCTCTCAAATCCAAAAGGGATTCCAAAAGACTCCAGTGAATCCCAACAGATCTGGCTCCACTTACTCCACCACGGTGCTGCTGGTCATGTCCAGGTAGCGGTTGCTGATCCACTGGACCCGGAACCAGTCCCGGTACCCAGTGTTCCCACAGCACTGGAACTGGATCTGCAGCAAGTCCAGAGTCCTCTTCAAGTAGCAGCGGCCCGGCGTGTCCGTGTCCTTGTAGTACCGCATGGCGTTCCTCAGGCCCAGCAACAGCGACTCCTCCAGTTGGCTGTGGATGCTGTAGCACATGAGCACCCCCGCCAGGATGCAGGAGGTGAAGAAGAAGGTACAGATGACATATGGCATCATCACCAGCTTCCAGCGCAGGAACTTGTTGGTGTCGGCGCAGTCCAGGCATATCTTCCCACCCAGGAAGTTGATGCAGCAGGCCGCCAAGCCCGTGGTGATCAGTGTATGTGGCACGTAAAGGATCCCCTGGTCTGACATCACTTCCTGCCATTTCTGAATCTCTACTTTGAGGAATAAGCCCAGGCCAAAGAGGATAGCTCCCGTCACCACAGAGATCCAGTTGAGCAGCCAGAGGACTTCGGCTAGCTTCTCTCTCTCCGCCTTGGTGAAGGTCACTTTACCGACTGCCATGTCAGTCCTGTGGTTTTTATGTAAATCACGTCCAGTCAGCCGAAAACATGGTCAAAAACGGAGTGCCTTCAGGTGCAGTACCACTTACAACCAATAGGTGCTGCATTAAAAACCTCTCTAGTCTGACATGATTTCAGTGGCTAATTTATTTTCAGCTGTTCCTGTTATATTATAATTATTATATTGAAAATCGGTCCATTGATTAGATAATAACCCCCTTAACCCTGATTTCCCCTTTAAATTTGCCCCCAGCTCTTATAGCACTGAAGCTATGAAGTCTTTCCATCAAATGGAAATATTCTAGATGTCTTGTGCATCATTTTAGACTCACTTCCCCAAAACTGAGTCTGACATATTTGGTTATTTAATGTATGAAATGTCAACAACAATAATTTGTTAAAAACTGAGGCACCAGAACATCAGTGGGGTTAAAAGAGTGTCTATGCCTTGAGTGGTTGGTCCTTCCCAGATGGTTTACTCCAGTCAGGTTTCACTGGCCTATCGTTTGTTCCACCCTGCTGCCCATATTTGGAAGTTTCTGGCTCTGACTCGTAAAGCCAAACTCAACTTCAAATCCAGCTATCATAAACCAATGGGTCACATCATCAGTTGCTCATACAGTCTGTTGTCACGTCAAGTCGTAGCCCTCACATCCAATCCACGGGGGTCTGAGAGTTCAGGGTTCAGTTTTCAAAGGAAAGCTGGAGGAAAGAGGAGAGAGAAGGCCGGTGGCTGCTCTCTGCAGAGCATCATAAGGAGCTTAGCGAGGTATTTTAGGTACTCTTGACGGCAGTCCACAACTCCAAGACACAACCGCGATATGACCGCTGCAGGGAAGCAAGAAGGTCAAAGTTTAAGAAAGCTGGTGCTGATATACTGAAACTTATTAACTCTGTCTGTGTGCACATGGAACCTTTTATTCCCCTAACAGAAAGAAATGTTCACCTTGTTCTGTTTGGTCAGAATCTGTCATGTAAAAAGCTCTTTCTTCCCTTGAATATACTGTTTCTGAGCATGCTCAGATGCTTGAGTCAAAGATATTCTCCTGGGAAGACCTACCACTCTTCTGCTGTTTGTTATTTATGAGCCCTCTGATGATGTTCAGAGAGGAGCATCTTTCTCAAAGAAACCATCTTTGAATAGGGGTTGTTTTGTTACTTTCATACTAAACTGTAGTTAACCAGTAACAGTTCACATTTTACAAATGCAAACAGGAAACATGATCTACTCTTCTGTAGTGCTCACGAGTTGTCAGTCAGATTCATAAATAGTAATTCGTTAATACGCTGTTTCTGAAAACTGCAACTTCAGAGAGCATTTAACTCCTCGGACAAAGTAAAGATGAGATGAACTAAACGTGGTAGCTGCCATCTCAGATACAACCAGTATCCACACGATGCTGAAGATAAAGCAACAGACAGAGTTTTACCTTGTTGACTTAAAGCTGTCGGACATCCAGCCGCTCGCCTGTCTTCCCTCCGACCCCCCATCATCTCGGGTAGGTGAGTCCTGCCACACTTCCAGAGCAGTGCAGCAAATATTGCAGCTGAGAAGAGGAGTTCTGAGGCGCCTGTTAACCTGTGCTTCTAATCTCCTTACAGCTAATCAGCCTTGTAATAAGCTGAGAAATCTCCAACCCCCCCCTTCACCAGCTGGACCATCAGCACGAACTACATGTCCATTACAGCGCCTTGTTACAGATTCTGTTTCACTCACAGAATCTCAAGGTGCAGCCGAGGTCTTCAAAGTATGGTGGCCTCAGCATGTTCAATTTATTTATATAGCGCCAATTCATAGCAGAAGTTATCTCATTGCATATCTGCTTTTTTTGTGGATGATGTAGTTCTTTTGGCTTCATGAGACCGTGAGCAGTGAGCACTGGGGCAGTTTGCAGCTGCATCAGGGTCCGCACCTCCCAGTCTGAGGTCGTGGTACTCTGCTGGAAAACAGTGGGTTGCTCCCTTCAGGTTTTTGGGTGGAGTGAGTCACTGCCCCAAGTGAAGGAGATCAAGTATTTCAGTCTTGTTCACCAGTAAGGGTCAGATGGAGGTGAGGTCAGCAGGTGTCAGCAGTAATATAGATGCTGTGTTGGACTGTCGAGGAGTAAAGGGAGCTGAGCCTGAAGGCCTGGCTAGGGAGAAGGCTAGGGGATCCTAAAGCCTGGCTAGGGCTATATGGGCTACTTTCCTTAGTATGCTGCCACCAAAACCTGGATGCAAGTGACGGATGGATGGATGATTGGATGGATGGATGATTGATTGGATGGATGGATGGGTGATTGGATGGATGGATGGATGATTGATTGGATGGATGGATGGATGATTGGATGGATGGATGGATGGATGATTGATTGGATGGATGGATAGATGGATGGATGAATGAATGGATGGATGGATGGATGGATGAATGGATGGATGGATGGATGATTGGATGGATGGATGGATGGATGATTGATTGGATGGATGGATGGATGATTGGATGGATGGATGGATGGATGGATGGATGGATGTATGGATGAATGGATGGATGAATGATTGGATGGATGGATGAATGGATGGTTGATTGGATGGATGGATGGATGGATGATTGATTGGATGGATGGATGGATGATTGGATGGATGGATGGATGGATGGATGGATGTATGGATGAATGGATGGATGAATGATTGGATGGATGGATGAATGGATGGTTGATTGGATGGATGGATGATTGGATGGATGGATGGATGGATGATTGATTGGATGGATGGGTGATTGGATGGATGGATGGATGGATGGATGATTGGATGGATGGATGATTGATTGGATGGATGAATGATTGGATGGATGACTGAATGGATGGATGGATGATTGATAAATGGATGATTGGATGGATGGATGGATGGATGGATGATTGATTGGATGGATGAATGATTGGATGGATGAATGAATGGATGGATGGATGGATGGATGGATGGATGGATGGATGATTGATTGGATGGATGATTGATTGGATGGATGAATGATTGGATGGATGGATGAATGGATGGATGGATGGATGGATGGATGGATGGATGATTGGATGGATGGATGATTGGATAGATGATCGGATGGATGGATGATTGATAAATGGATGATTGGATGGATGGATGGATGAATGATTGGATGGATGGATGAATGGATGAATGATTGGATGGATGGATGAATGGATGAATGATTGGATGAATGAATGGATGGATGATTGATGGATGATTGGATGGATGAATGATCGGATGGATGGATGATTGGATGGATGATTGGATGGATGAATGATGGATGGATGGATGGATGATTGGATGGATGGATGGATGATTGGATGGATGATTGGATGGATGGATGGATGGATGGATGATTGATTGGATGGATGAATGGATGAATGATTGGATGGATGGATGGATGATTGGATGATTGATTGGATGGATGAATGGATGGATGATTGGATGATGGATGAATGATTGGATGGCTGGATGGATGGATGGATGATTGGATGAATGATTGGATGGATGATTGGATGGCTGGATGGATGGATGATTGATTGATTGGATGGATGAATGGATGAATGATTGGATGATGGATGGATGGATGATTGGATGGATGGATGGATGATTGATTGGATGGGTGAATGGATGAATGATTGGATGGATGATTGGATGGATGGATGGATGGATGGATGAATGAATGGATGGATGAATGGATGATTGATTGGATGGATGGATGAATGATTGGATGAATGATTGGATGAATGATTGGATGGATGGATGGATGGATGGATGATTGATTGGATGGATGGATGGATGATTGGATGGATGGATGGATGGATGATTAATTGGATGGATGAATGGATGAATGAATGGATGGATGATTGGATGGATGGATGGATGGATAAATGGATGATTGATTGGATGGATGGATGAATGATTGGATGAATGAATGGATGGATGATTGGATGAATGAATGGATGGATGATTGGATGATGATTGGATGGATGGATGAATGGATGGATGAATGGATGATTGATTGGATGGATGGATGGATGGATGATTGATTGGATGAATGATTGGATGGATGAATGGATGAATGGATGATTGATTGGATGGATGGATGAATGATTGGATGGATGGATGAATGATTGGATGGATGGATGGATGGATGGATGATGGATGATGGATGATGGATGGATGATTGATTGATGGATGAATGGATGATTGATTGGATGGATGGATGAATGATTGGATGGATGGATGAATGATTGGATGGATGGATGGATGGATGGATGAATGATTGGATGGATGAATGGATGATTGATTGGATGGATGGATGGATGATTGGATGGATGGATGGATGGATGGATGGATGGATGATTGATTGGATGGATGGATGGATGGATGGATAAATGATTGGATGAATGGATGATTGATTGGATGGATGGATGAATGATTGGATGGATGGATGGATGGATGAATGATTGGATGGATGGATGGATGGATGATTGATTGGATGGATGAATGGATGATTGATTGGATGGATGATTGGATGGATGGATGAATGATTGGATGGATGGATGGATGGATGGATGAATGATTGGATGGATGAATGGATGATTGATTGGATGGATGGATGAATGATTGGATGGATGGATGGATGGATGGATGATTGATTGGATGGATGATTGGATGGATGGTTGGATGAATGATTGGATGATTGGATGAATGGATGGATGGATGGATGGATGATGGGAAACTGAACTGGGAAAGCAGCACTGTAAATAATAAATAATAATAATGTGGCTTCAGCTCTCTTCAGAGAACCATCAGCAGTGATTTCGTCCTCGTTTCGTGGCGATGAAGAACTCGTCCCCAGGTGTGGAGGAAACAGATTTGTGTGCATGTACCGCTGTAAATGTTTATGTTCCCGGATCTCTCTCTCTCAGGTGTAGTAAGGTGTGTGTCTGATGATGAGGAGCTGCAGGTGAGCTGCTGCTGTGATTGGCTGGTTTAAATGACGGTGTAGGTGGTTCCTGGAAAGCGATTGGTTGTTGGATGTTGGCTGTCACCAGCATGGCGTTGTCTGCTTGTCTGTGTGTTGTATATTATAAATAATATGAGGCAGTGACTTACAGCAGCGCTGGGAGACACAATGCTGGGTGTCTTATTGTTTGTGCAGTTTTAGGTCAGTTATTTGTATTTGGTTTATTTTTTATTGAATAAATCGGTACACGTCTGGTTTAATTTAGTTCCCTTTTTTGCTGAATTCTGCCCTGAAATCAAATTGAGTAAATAAACACACTGACAGCTGAATCTGCAATTTTACAGCAGAAGCTCGTACTTCAAAACATGCAGCGGCAGCTGCTCCTGTAGCGGTCCGTCTAATGTGGAGCGCGGCGGCGTTTAACAGCATCACTACACACCTGGACTGTTTGACTGGACTACAGCGTAAATATGTAGCTAACGTCTTCTAGTGTGAGGATGGTAAGTGTTGCAATACCTGTAATTATTAATGAAGGGGGAAGGTGTGTGTGTGTGTGTGTGTGTGTGTGTGTGATCAGACTGCGTCATCAGAATCAGTATCAGAATCAGAAAGACTTTATTGATCCCTGAAGGGAAACTCTTTGTTACAGCAGCTCGTCTTTACGTCAGTGCACACAGGAGGAAGTACTAGCAAACAATACGATACACTATAAACACTATAAAACAGGTCAGAAATAAATTAAGTACCAGGTCGGTATAAGTGTAAGATAAACTAAGTGTCATGCTGTTTGAACTGCCTTTAAAGGGACAGCACCTGTCCTGTACCTGAGACGGAGGCCCTGACTGCCTGTCTAACTTTCTGAAGAACAAACAGAAACAAAGACTTTGTACACACTCATCTGTGATGACGTCACTGGGGGGCGGTACCAGTCACTCCCGGCTCCTGTCAATCACCACATGACGTCATGTCCCCAGACCGTTTCCGGTGCGTGAAGGCGGGGTCTCCGCGTTCCTCAGGGAGACACAGACAGGTGAGTCAGGTCAGCACAGAGCAGCAGGTACCGACTTCCGGAGCCGGGATATTATCCTTCAAAATAAAGGCATGGAGCGGGCTTGTAGGCGCAACAGGTGTTCAGCAGACTGAACTTTATTATTAGTTTTATTTTAACTGTCATTATAATATATTCTTATTTATATTCTTATTATTCTACCCCGTTTTATGTAATTTAAATGTGTGTGTGTTTGGCACCTTTAAAGAGTTTATTTGACTGTTTAAATGTTGTTATGATATCTCTGAGAAAGTTGTTATTTTCTGTTGTAAATAAATACTTTACTTTGTAGTTTAAAGAGCAAAGAAAGGAAGAACTTCCTTTATTATTATTCTCATATGGAAGACAATTCTGAATTTTAAAATTCATGCAGCCTGTGATAAATTGTTTCTAATGTTTTCCTTGTGTGATTTATATTTAATAATGAAAAATGTTTATCAAACACAAAGTTATTATTATTATTATTATTATTATCAGAAATCTGTTTTTTCTTTTTCAATTAATCTCAGTTGAATCACATATTTCATCCCGTTTGTCTTATTGTAAACACGACAACACGAAACTATTATTTTCATTATCAATCAATCGGATGATTGTCTTCATGATTAACTGATCAGCTGTTTACATAAACACTGACGTTCTTCACTGTTTTCTGACATTTTATTGACCAAACAATTAAATCGATTAGTTGAGGAGATGCTCCGCTGTGGTATTTGCAGCATTAGTTGTAGTATTTTGAGTGAAGTGTGCGCTGCTAAATAAACCGAAATGTGAACATAAATCAGATTATTCCAGTTATTTTGAAGTTATAAATCCTGCCGCTGCCGCTGGGTGTTTTATTGTGAAAGTCCCGGCGACAGGAAGCGAGTCCCGCAGTCTTCAGCTTGCCCGGATCGGTCTGATCTGGATTCAGCCATATTCCCACTGAGCAGCCACACCGGCAGCCAGCCTCAAACTACCGAAAACCCCGCTGAGAGCCTCCGGCGCGCTGCCACACGGTGTTAACGGCTGTCCTGATTAAAGCCGAGTCTGTCCCGGAGCTCGCGGACATGTTACCGGGCTGATCGCCGAGCCGAGGACATGGAGCAGCGGCGGCCAGTCTGAGAGTCGACGGTCTGACCGACATCCCGATTTGTGAGAGGAAAGTCCAGATTTACCGGGATTAAAGCCGATGTGGAGGACGGCCGGACGCGGGCCTGCAGCCTGAGCGGCTCTCAACACGACGGAGCGGCGGTAACCGGCGGACACACCGACACCGACTCACCGACACCCAGACTGCTCAAAATGTCGGGAATGTTTTCCCGAAGCTAACGAGCTAGCTGCGGTTAGCAGGCTGAGCTCGGCAGGACTCGGCCGGAAACGGAGCCTGGGCGGCGGGTTACACTCGGACTGTGCGGCGGGGCTTGTTGTCGGTTTGCCAGCCTGAGCGGCGGGGGGACTGTCCCGGGTCAGGATGTCGGCTCAGGTCCGTCTGAAGCGCCTGGAGGAGCTGCTGCTGGAGCAGAAGGCGGCGGGCTGCCTGAGCGTGGAGGCGCTGCTGGACCTGCTGCTCTGCTTCTACACCGAGTGCTCCCACTCCCCGCTGAAGAGGGAGAAGCACGTCACCGACTTCCTGGAGTGGGGTAAGAGCCCGCACCCGGTCCGGGTCCCGCACCTGGACCTGCTTTTATTCTCTACAACACGTAACGCACACTACAGAAGGTCCCGGGACCCTTCGGGGTCACTGCGGGGCCGCCAGAGGAGCCCCCTCTGGTTCCCCGGGGAGGTTCAGGTGGGCTCAGGGGTCCTTGAGAGGTTCCTGGAAGATTCAGGAAGGTTCACTGGTCCTTGAGAGACCTTGACATAGATTCCAGGTGGCTCCAGGGAGGTTCAATGCTGCATGAAAGTGGTTCCAGGGGAACCTTGAGCGGTTCAAGGAGGTGTTCAGGGGTTCCAGGGATATTTAGGGAGGACTCCGGACATGGTTTGATGAATTTAGAGTCTTTCCAGGGTACGGAGAGGACCTTGAAAAAGGTTCCAGTGAGGTTCAGGGTCTCCGATGGGGTCCTAAAAAGTCTTGAGGGGTTCAAAGGGGCACCAGGGAGGTTCAAGGGTCATTGAGAGAGCTTGAAAGGGTTTCCAGGGGTTTCCAGTGTAGTTTCAGAAATCCATGACAGGTTTTTGAGGGAGTTTCAGGTGACTTAAAGGGGGCTTCAGGAAGGTTTAAGGGTCCTTGAGGGGGCTCTAGTGTCACATCAGGGTTTTGGAGTTGATTGTGGAGTTTCCAGGAACTTTGAAAAGGTTCCAGGTGACCCCGAATGGTTTTAATGTTTCCCTGTGGGGGAGCTCAGTGGGCTTCAGATAGGCTCCGGGCTCCTTGAGAGGTTCCTGGATGTTTACGGGTTCCTGAGAGCTTCCAGTGGATCCTAATAGCTGCGTTTCCACCCAAACTTTTCTCCCCAGGAACTAAAAGGTCCTTCAGCCCGCTGTCGTCTGCGTTTCCACGGCGGCACCATTATCTTACACCATCACACAGCTGCACAACTGTTGTTTTAACTGATTAAACTCATCACCTGCAGTTCAGCACGAGGACCTTTGCTTGTTTTACCTGTGCACTGTCACCTGTTAGAAACCCTGAGCTTTCTACACATACAGCAGCGTACGCTTGTCTTCAGACACAAGAACAGCCGCTGTTCACACATTCAGTCCCACAGCTGTTTATTAATCTGCAGAAATATAAACGTGTGAAACGCAGCGTTTGCGTGCTTCAGCAGGAGACGCGAGGGCTGCCGGCGTCGCAGGAGGAAACACGCCGGTCTGCAGCCGCCACTTCACTTTACCGCAACGCTTCATCTGAAAAACACTAACGCGTCTCACTGCGACGACATTAACGAGATGTCATTCTGTACGATCGGTTCAGCCGACGCTTGTCTTACAAACGCCACGATTCTAAACCATTAACGTTAGCAGCTGGCGTTAGCATGTAGCTAACGTTAGCCTTTGGCTAGGGTAGTTAGCGTTACAGCATTTAACAAGCAGCATGTGGGCCGTATGTGATTCGCGCCGACCGACTGGTCACCGCCGCCTCCCACCGCGGCTTCACGAGAGAAGGCCGGCCTGCGACCGGCAACGCGTCGATCCAGACGGTCAAACCGCCGCTGCTCCGCCGGTCTGAAATGTTCAGCAAGCCCCGCCCTGAAAGTCCCTGCTGCTACCCTCGAGCAGGGACCTTTTGGGGGCTAAAATAATGTCCCCAGAACTTAATTTAGACCTGGTCCCTGCGGTGGCAACGCACTTCCTCCAGAGGGTCCTGGGGAGAGTTGGGGAAAGCTAATGTTTTTGAGGACATTCGGGAGTCCTTGAGGGGTTTCCAGGGGGCTTTAGGGAGGTTTTAGGGACCCTTGAGAGCTTCCAGTGGTCCTTGAGAGGGTCCTAGTGAACCTTAGAGATCCCTGTTCCAGGGAGATCCAGGGGTTTCAAGGTGGTTCTTAAGGGCCCTTATGTTGTGATGTAGCCCGGAGAGAGCACCAGGTGTCCTTTAAGTTTCCAGGCTGGTTTGGGGACTCTGTCCCACTCGGGTTCACTTTGTCCTGGTTCAGCCTGTTCCTGTTCAGCATGGTGTGTCCTGGTTTGGTCTGGCCTGGTTTCAGGAGCTGTTTGAGTCTCTGATGTTCCGATGAAGTCAGTCGATTGATGGACGTATGGATGATGATTAGTTTCCGCTCCGTCTCTTACTGACCTACATTTACTTTCTATAAATAATATAATACATAAATCCGTGTATAACCATCAGATACCAGCTAATCAGCCTGGTCCAGTTCAGGAGTCCAGAACCTGTAACTGGTCCGACTGGGACGCAGTGATCTGATCAATATTATGTCACAATATTGATAAGAATATTTGTCCATAAATATCAGTGTGAAACTACTTAAAACAGTGAGTTCATTAGCATTAATGATCACATGAAAGTTATTGATTTGAAAATCATGTGATTCAGCTGATCATTGATAAATTATCATTTTGAGTTATTGATCAGACTGCGATGAATCCACACAAACGTTTTATCCAACAAAGAGATGAAATGTCAGCTGTTGATGGGTTAAACATATTTATTGGAACCAAAATAAATGAGTTTATT